>NC_092174.1:7047939-7212939 GCF_045791955.1 Oncorhynchus clarkii lewisi | reverse complement strand
ATATTATTTTCTATAGGAATGTAGTGGAGTAAAAGTCAAAGTTGTCAAAATATAAATAGTAAAGATACCCCCAAAAATGAATTAAGTAGTACTTAACCATATTTGATTAGCCTAACAGTCTAATCCAAACAAACCATTCCCAAACAGCCATTATATTAAATCATCTTTCAACCAATGTGTTATAGGCTTACTAAATAGATTTTTTTTTAAAGAGATCTAAATGAACCTGTATCCAGCTGGAAGGAAAGAGAGGAGACGCCTCTGAGGACATGGACCAATACCTCAAGCTCAAAGCCAATGTTCTCATTCTGCATATCCTCCAAAAAAGCACACTGGCATCATTTACATTTTGATTAGGTTTACAAAAAAACATGATCCGTCTTGGTTTCTTTTATCCTTGGGGTGAATAGATTGCTTTGGATGTACATCTAAAGAGTTGGCCCACAAACTCTCAGAAAAAGGAAGAAAGACGAGACAGTGCAGTGGGATTCTCTTTGATCTCGACACGTTGGGGTTGTAGTTGTAAAACCAAATCCACAGGCCTGTTCTTAAAGTCATGCTGCTGCTGCTAATCACTAGACGACTATGCCACATCCATTTGTGGGAATGTCAATTGAGTTTTAATGTGCCCTCAGGACATTCTGAAATTTTGAACAGTAACCAGCTCTTTAAAAACCAGTAGAAGCAGTTACTTTCGCAGCTAATTAAAGGTCATCTTGCCGATGGCTTAATACCAATGTCCTCATAAAATGGCTGTCACGTTGTGTTCGTGGCCATAAAAAGAGAGGACTGAACTTTAAAAATCAAGTACATTGGACTTGAAATCCGAAAAGTCTTAAAAGCAGCTCCAAGGTCGATAATGCCTCCTCTATGGTTGAGCTCGAGTTGATTGCTATGATTTTATGCTAAGCAGCAACAGCAGGGGTCTTTGTCTGGCTGCTAATGTATCAAATTTGTGGTGGAGACACATCAACAATGGTCCAATGCCAAATAATACCTTTCAACACATAGGCCTTTGTTCATCCCCTTCCAGATCTGAATTGTCTGGATCGGTGTGAGCAAGCATCATGACAGTTCCTACCCTATTGCAGAGATCTATCAAAACCTTTTTAATCTGTGAAGAGGTTTCAACAAGGGACTAGTGCAAGGGTGGGCAACCCTGGTCATGGAATCCCTGGGAGGCCAGGTAGGTGAAATTTTGCCAATCACTGATATTAATACATCAGCTTAGTTGGTGTTGTAAATTAGTAGAGTCAGTTGTGGGGCTTGATTAGAACCAGGCTAAACTTTTGCTGTACCTGCAGCACTCCCTACCAGAGCCCCTTGCTTAATAATATGGGCTTGGGTTGCTCAGGCAACCGCTTTGAGATCATCTTGCATTTATGCTAAAGAAATGCACAAAACTGACTAACTTACATACAGATGTACTATCTTAATTTGATCACTCTGTTGTCGCAGATAATTATCCTTCACGACTTGATATGCAAACGTGTAGTGTATTCATGGTTTAAAAAGACTTCTAAAGTTTTTATTTTCCACTTAGAAATATCAGACTAACTAAAAATATATCACCCCTATTAGTTATTAGTTATAACACACATAATAATTCACATTTCCTGTTGCTGAAAGATTATTTTCCTGCTGTGAGAAATGGTTCAAACTAAGATCTGTAGTCCTGCCTAAACAAATCAAGCTCAGTGATAAACTACCATGCTGGAATTATTATGTGGACACAGCAGCACTGAAATTTAAGTGGGAGTAAAGTGGACTTGAAATTCAAAGTGGTTTCAGATTGCCATTGTACTGCATGTCTTTTATAATTTATTCATGACTAAATCTATTTTTGGACACACTTGGACTGGAGCCTTGAAATATGAAGTACTTTGTGTTTCCTAATTAACTAACCTACACTTTCAAACACCTATCGCACAAAAACATACAACAAAGCCGGGTCTTTCGAACCATGCAAGCTATGATAGCAAAGTAAAACTAATTAGGCCTACTGTTTCAGTTTGACGTTTTTACAGCAAACATAAAAAGGAAGTGTAGTCTTCCAGTGTCATTACAAAAAAAACATGAGCTGTTTTTGACAGACAGCAGTGTTCATAGACAGTATAATGTTAAATGTCTTTGAGATTCTCACAAGCCATCTGTTCCTTCCACTAGGGCTGATTTCTGGATTGCACAAGCATCAGACAAGCAGGAAGACAACTATAGGCTACTCAAACGTCCCACAATGTCTATCCTATCCTCAATTTAATGTATTGCCCTCTTGCTGTGCATATCACTGGATGGGAGTAATAATTTTTTCATTGTTATTCACTGAGTAAGTTTTATTTCATATTCACTGGACCTATTCTTTGTAAAGTGGAGGGAATAGTATGGGTTATGTTAGGGTTGGCTTTCTCAATTATAAACTACTGAAGATTCGACTACCACAGCAGGACCAAACGCTGTTTTCAATAATGGCTAGCTCTGTGAAAACTATTCACAAGCATCAGAATAGAGGATAGGTCGAAAGTTACTATGGTAATAAGATGCTCTAGGTAAACTTTAAAACGTTGTTGTGGGGAAGCAGTTTTATCCTACTGTTTGTGTTGAAAGGATTTATGAGGGCCCTTTTCCATGCACCTGCTTCAAAGCGCGGGAAGCGCGCGGTCAGTTCAATAGGCCTACCTACCATTTCTTCAATCAATAAACAATAGATGCGGCACATTTTAGCCGAATGTGTTACTTTCAAACAAACAGTCACGAGTGACAGCCTTAGCCTCACCTGAACTCGGGTGCGGAATTTGTCTTCAACCCATAGAACCCCGCAGACAAGGTGAGTAACCAGTGTGGTACGAAATTCCCATGCTCGCATTCCAGGTAAGGCGCAGACCACTTGATTTGACTTTTGTCCAGAATGTAGCTATTTTGAGTGGCTGTGGCGTCTCTGCCTGACGCCCTTCTCTGACTGTGCATTTTCTTTCGGTCCCTGAACTCGTTAAACCACTCAGAATCCGGGCTCCTGCTCTTGAGACGGTGGTGAGCAGAGTTGGAAAGGTCCTGGAGGACCACTTCCCTGTCAGTTCTTGTCGCTTGAAGGAAAACGTGAGGACCCGGTGTTGGAGCATCATTATGGAATGTAACCACTGCCTTGTGAATTTTGGGGTCCCCTTCAAGAATACTCCGAACCAGCGCGTGGTACCAGTGAATATCCCTCCGAAGGCTGTACTCTCGCGACCTGTTGGCTTGTAAAATCATGTTCAGGAAGTTGGTCGCGTGCGCTATAGTGTCCAGCACGCTATGGAGAGAATAATGAGAGGCCACATTGGTTCCACCGCGGAGGCTACTCAACTCATACCTCCGAGAACAGTTGACTTGTTCAAGAGCCGAAGAGTCTCCAGTGTGCAGGAAAGCTGTCACCACTCTAGGCAGGTCCTCCTCGATTTTGTGCGCCACCACCGTGCGCTCCGTGGCGGATCCTGGGTTATAAATTGGATGGTGCAGTGATTCCTTGTTGATATTTTGAGTGCTGAAAATAGAAGGGTTCTTTCCTCGTATTTCTGCGTCTTTGTCGTTATCCGACCATTCTACATAACCATAATTGGATCCGAAAACAAATCCCATTTGCAAAAGCATTTGAATGAGGAAAAAACACATACTTTGACTTCTTTTACCGACACAGTGAAGAATCCGTTTGGTCTGTTGAAAACCAAAACTAACCCCTTTCGAGCAACGACTAAATGTGTACGCTAATGTTAAACTACTATGCGATTACTTCGTATCTTCCCTATTTTATAACATAAGGTGCCATTTAAAGATAGCCTTCTACCAAAACCTCTAGGCTACTTGTCCATGATAAAGAGATGCTCGACTTCACTTGCTTCCACCAACCGCCGTTCACGCTTTGCAACCGAGTGTCAGGCAGATGTTTTCACAGTCAACCAATTTTCTTACTGCCCAGACATTTTTAGTTGGGCGTGACGCCTTCCCAACTCCAAGCAGCTAATTATAAACAGCTATGTTATTGCAGCGGTGAGCTCTGGTAGTCGCTTTTACACAGAGCCATGGGCGAGGTAAAACACAAGCCGCCTACTTCAATCCTCCTAGAGCAGGCAGGAGCATTAGCGTGAAAACAGAGGAAATACTGGAGGCTCGAGCAAATTGCTTTCATAGTCCCATCCCTTCCAATATCGCATAGGGCACCTGAAGTGTCGTAGACACACGCGTGTGGCTGCTATTGCTGCCAATCCTCTTTGTGAAGTGGTACAATATGGGTAGAGCGAGCTGCAGGAGCTGTTCTGTGCTGAAAGTAGCCTGTCAGTATGGGAAAGGACGTTGACCGATTTATGCATGACAAGTAAAGTGAAACGTGCAGGGTTTTAATTGGGATTTTGTAGGTGATGAAATATACCCTTATTATTTTTCTCTTTTTCTTGATAACTGGCCAGTCATCTCCCACAGTGATATCTTTATTTTATCATTACTAAAATGCATGTCAGGTGTATGACAAAAGTGTTCAAAAGTGGTGTTCAAAAGTGGGGTGGCAAAATGTGTATATTTTCTGGGGCCTGGATTTTCCTGATCTCATGACCTAGTCAGGTAAAACTCTGGCTCCTATTTGTAGGCAATTACAAAATAGTATCATTATAGATAGCTTCCTTTTTCATCTGTGACTACAGGGCTGGTGTTTTTCTTCTCCGGTCATGTGAATTCGAAACACTCCAGGCCTAAGGTAGATCAAGCCCTTTCAAACTACCACAAACCTTGTTATTATTCATTCTGGATCTGATATCAAAAGAGCCAGAGACAACAACTTCAATGGACAACATACTGTACTGTGTAGTTTAGTGAACTACTATAGCAGGATTGAGCATTATGTAAATGCTTCCGTCCCTCTCCTCGCCCCAACCTGGGCTCGAACCAGGGACCCTCTGCACACATAAACCACAGTCACTCACGAAGCATCGTTATCCATCATCGTTATCCATCGGGCCACAAAAGCCAAGGCCCTTGCAGAGCAAGGAGAACAACTACTTCTAGGTCTCAGAGCGAGTGATGTCACCGACTGAACCACTATTAGCGCGCACCACCGCTAACTAGCTAGCCATTTCATATCGGCCACATAAAGACTAGTTACCAATGTATTTAAATATCTATTTCACTCTACACACACACACACACACACACACACACACAATTTTAAGCAGTGGATAGAAAATAAAATAAAAACACAGACAGACAGGTTTCAATGTAGAAAAGTATTTTAATTTGCTGTCATTAAACCTATTATTTACTCATCTGATTACAGTGCTCTTCTGCAATTATTTTTTGTAAGTTTTATTTAAGGCAGTAGAATTTGAAACGAGGCAGGGTTAAATTTAACACTATACACAGTAGACTTTGTTATAATGCTTTTTTCATCATTAAACCACGAACCTTGTGTTGTTGTCCTGGTCTCCATCTGGCCCACCAGAGGTTAGTTCCCTGGCGCTCACTGTAGGAACTGATTGCCTGTAAAATCCATGTCTTCAATCATTAAATCAACTATTTTCAACATTTTAATTGAAAATACTATGCCCCTTTTCATGAAGTAGATTTTATTGAATGTTTCAATAAAATGTCATAATACGTTAGATTTAGCTGCTGGGAGGCAAGAAGACCCCTAGCTCTGCTAAAACCAAAGACGTGCCATTTTCAAGGGATTGTTAAAGTAGGGCTGTTCCCCCCCAAAATATTATCTTGGCTGACTGAAAGTCGTCTGTTCTTTCGACCAATCGATTGCTCAACATTTTTAAACGTGTACTTTTTCATATATAGACACACCCTATGTGTTGTAATAAAATAAACTACAGTGCCTTCGGAAAGTATTCAGACAAATTGACTTTTTCCACATTTTGTTACATAACAGCCTTTTTTTAAAGAATCCACAGCAATCTACACACGATACCCTATATTGACAAACATTTTTTATTTTTTTTTGCAAATGTATAAAATATTAAAAACAGAAATACCTTATTTACATAAGTATTCAGACCATTTGCTATGAGACTTGAAATTGAGCTCAGGTGCATCCTGTTTCCATTGATCATCCTTCAGATGTTTCTACAACTTGATTGGAGTCCACATGTGGTAAATTCAATTGATTTAACATGATATGGAAAGGCCTGTCTATATAAAGTCCCGCAGTTGACAATTGTCCATAGAGAGTTGAGACAGGATTGTGTCTTAAATGGAAGCAGTTTGGAACCACCAAGACTTTCCTAGAGTTGACCCCTGGCCAAACTGACCAAGAACCCGATGGTCAATATGACAGAGCTCTAGAGTTCCTCTGTGGAGAAGGGAGAACCTTCCAGAAGGACAGCCATCTCTGCAGCACTCCACCAATCAGGCTTTTATGGTAGAGTGGCAAAACGGAAGCCACTCGTCAGTAAAAGGAACATGACAGCCCACTTGGAGTTTGCCAAGAAGCACCAAAAGACTCTCAGACCATGAGAAACAAGATTCTCTGGTCTCATAAAACCAAGATTGAACTCTTTGGCTTGAATGCTGAGCTTCACGTCTGGAAGAAACCTGGCACCATCCCTACAGTGAAGCATGGTCGTGGCAGCATCATGCTTTGGGGATGTTTTTCAGCGGCAGGGACTGGGAAACTACTCAGGATTGAGGCAAAGGTGAACGGATCAAAGTACAGAGAGATCCTTGATGAAAACCTGCTCCAGAGCTCTCAGGACCTCAGACTGGGGTGAAGGTTCACCTTCCAACAGGACAACAACCCTAAGCACACAGCCAAGACAATGCAGGACTGGCTTCTGGACAAGTCTCTGAATGTCCTTGAGTGGCCCAGACAGAGCCCGGACTTAAACCTGATCGAACATCTCTGGAGAGACCTGAAAATAGCTGTGCAGCAACGCTCCCCATCCAACTTGACAGAGCTTGAGAGGATCTGCAGAGAAGAATGGGAGAAACTCCTCAGATACAGGGGTGTCAAGCTTGTAGAATCATACCCAATAAGACTCAAGGCTGTAATCGCTGCCAAAGGTGCTTCAACAAAGTACTAAGTAAAGGGTCTGAATACTTTTTGTATTATTTCTGTTTTTATTTTAATAAATTAGCAAACATTTCTAAAAACCTGTTTTTGCTTTGTCATTATGGTATATTGTGTGTAGATTGATGAGGAAAAAAACATTTGAATACATTTTAGAATGAGGCTGTAACCTAACAATATGCAGAAAAAGTCAAGGGGTCTGAATACTTTCCCAAGGCACTTCCTAGAGCTGGCCGCATCTTGGCTGATGCTTTAAGCTTACAGTTTGATGCCTCAAGAGTGTGCCAGAGATCTAAATAGCCAGAAGACAAAAACCTTAACCTGACCCAACTATTCTCCTCCTGCTGGCTTTTGCAGATTATGCCATTACTCTCCTGAAGTTGCTGGTAATAGCCTACACTAGGAGTCAGCAACCTTTCTCATGTGAAATGCCAATTTATCTTACCATTTTTACAGATCTGCGTGCCAGTTATGGTTTTCATATGCACATTTTTGTGAAACAGTTGAATTTTATTTTTAATAACATCTCAAAATCACTGTCATGTAGTAAATCAAAATTCTATCCAAATCTAAATGAAAACCTAAAAAGTTACTTCCATTGCCAACTTTGTAAAAATAGCCTACATAAAGCCAACAAATAAAAACATTCGGAAAGGGGGATACCTAGTCAGTTGCACAACTGAATGCATTCAACAGAAATGTGTCTTCCGCATTTAACCCAACCCCTCTGAATCAGAGAGGTGCGGGGGGCTGCCATAATCGACATCCACGTCTTCGGCGCACTGGGAACAGTGGGTTAACTGCGTTTCTTAGGAGCAGAACAACATATTTTTACTTTGTCAGCTTTACTTTGTCAACCTTTCGGTTACTGGCCCAACGCTCTAACCACTAGGCTACCATTGCAGCCAGCAGGTAGAAAATATCCTGATAAAAATAAATATTCTATAAATCACATTGGCTACACATGGCCTGTCTGCAGGGGTGCAACTTTCACTGGGGACGGGGAGGACATTTTGAAATTGCATTTTTGTCCCCCTCCCAGTTTTATCATTGGAATTGGATACAACAGGAGGGAACGGTGTGGTTTAGGACTACGTGGACGACCTCTGAGCGGTCGGGTAGGCTGTTTGGAGTGTTTATCAGACTGGATAAAAAATAAAACCAAAGTTGCGCGCCTGCCTGTCTGCAACGAACTTGAAACATCTATTTGCACAAGGGATAATAATCAGTGCTTGACTTGGGCAGCCGGCACCTCAGATTTTCTACTGCTTGAGCTCCTGTTCCTCTTATAGAATATTAGCTCAAAAGTATTGTGGGGCTCGTGCACCTAAATATAAACAGTACCAGCACCCAAAATGAGTACCAGAACCTATTTCATTCCAAGTCAAGCACTGATAAGAAGCCTATTTTATGACATTTCCACTGGATCAGAGCATGACATTTTTCCCTTTCACCTCTGAGTGTTTATTGAAAGGGAGAGGGCTGGAAAGATTTTTCAAATACACTGAGGAACTATTGTAATTCTCAATGGATGTGAAAACAGACTTTGTTTGCTTGCTGTTTGAGGTGAAGAAAGCACTACTTTGAGAAGCTCCATGTCATTAGTGGTCGTGCGTTAAGCCAATCAGAAATACTATCAGATCCCGAAATGGGTACATTTATATGCGTACATTTGGGCACAGGCCAGGTAGCCTATAGGCCTACTTCATTGTGTGCGCATCCTTACTCAACATTTACAGGAGCGCTCCAAACAAAAGACAATGACTAAATTGACAGAACTCGTAAATGGAATTAAATAAACTTAAACTTGTTTCTCACAAGTGTAGAATAGGTTGTGCACTCTGCAAACAATGTGTCCACTCCGACAATGAGAACAAGGAGACAGGAATAATAACAGTGAATGCATTAAAATAAATTACTGTAACCAAAGTAACAAACATGGTTGATTAGAAATGATAGGAATTAATGGTACATGTGCTACTGATGATATATGTAATGGGGAATTGATATACACTAAATATAAAATGCAAACAATTCACACAATGAATGTGCACAAATTGGCGGTAGAGAGTGCATTCTAGAGAGAAGTGCATTGTGCATCTGGGCGCATGGTCAATCCAACGTCTTCATTGACTTTGCAGCATTTAAGGTAATATGGCCTCAGCAGAAGTCAGGGAAAGAATGGCCTCAGCAGAAATAAGGACATTCATACTTCTTGTGCTTCGAGGAGCAGTTGAGAGCTGTTGTCAAGGATGTGAGTTTGTGTTTATAAAGGATGTACCGCCCCTACCTATCGTCAACCAACATGTTAATGCGGAGCTATACAGAGCCCTCTGCATTGTTACAAAATTTGGGAGGCGAACGGCGATGCGGTACAGAGCTCGATTTGGCCTCTGCATGCCTCTGGAGGCTCCGCCATTGCATCACACCCTCCATATGGAGCCTCACACCCCATTTTTGAATCAAGCATAAATTGGCTATTAGTGTAGGCCTCCTACACTAATAAGTTCACTGAGATCTTGGTTGACCAACAGCCTAACGACCAAACAATCGACCAGTCGACAAATTGGGGTCAGCCCTAAATAAATGTTATAACTATTTGGTTTTCATATCATCACCTACTGAGCATAGTCAGAACTACAGATGTCCAATTATTCCATGCAAAACAGCACACATTTAGCTCAGCAAACAACATACTTTACCTTGCTTCATCAGAGGTTAGGCTTTTGGAAAGAGCTTGACATCGGCTAGTCCTCTTCCTGGTGAAGTTGTCAGTCGTACTACTGTCATCACCACTATAGATGGCATGCAAATAAAACAATATTTAGATATTGTCATCTAGTTTTTCCCCTGAAAGTTTGCTTGTTAACTAGCCATATTGATAACTGTTATTACTGTAGCTAACTAGCCAATTTGACATGGTCCATCAATCAATGTAGCCTAAATCATGTCTGTCAGCAGCAATCATAATTAAAAACAATGTTGAAAAGGGGATCATGTTACCTAATTTCGCTAGGTAGGCCTCCGTTGGTTGGAGAAAAAGTACATTAGGTCTACTTACCACTCACCATATGTTTATCCATCTGTATAAAGTTTCTACCGGTAGCTTACAAAGTAAACATTATCAGCTAACAGTACCACAGCAAATGCACCCTTCTGCTGTTTGACAGGCAGAGCCCAAAAAAGATAAGAAGTTAACCTAAACCACTCATACATGTCAGGTATAGTTTACTTTTATTTTATATCACTGAAATATTCAATTAATGGTGGCCAATATTGAGAGGTATCATGAGGCTACCCTATGTATCTGAAATTACATGATGAATTGATGTTTACTGATCATGAAAAGCATACAGTTACTTTCAGTATAACTTTGATGATAGAGCTAAATGTGGGCAATTGTTTTGCATGGAATAATCAGAAATGTGTAGGTCTGACTACAACCCAGTCGCTCATAACGATGTATGTATACCACGCAGAAATACTTTTCAAACATTGTGAGCAATTGGGTTGCTTAGACAAGCTTTTCCTATCCTATTGTAGTGGATGAGGAGTAAAGTGCTTCTTGTGCAATGGAGGCTCCTCCTCAGGAGAAAGGGAGGGCCATCCTCATCCTCATAAAAATAGTGAAACATTAACATTTTTATAAATCAATGCTAAATATATTCATGTCACCAAATAATTGATTAAAACACACTGTTTTGCAATGAAAGTCTACAGTAGCCTCAACAGCATTATGTAGGGTACCTGGTTATGCCGTTTGGTCTGAACAACGCACCCACAGTGTTCCAGGCCCTGGTCAACGATGTGCTCCGTGACATGTTGAACCGGTTTGTGTTTGTCTATCTTGACTAAATCCTTGTCCGACAAGTCTTTCAGCTCCTCCTGGAGAACCATCTGTTTGTTAAAGCGGAAAAATGTGAGTTCCATCGTTCCACTATCTCCTTTCTTGGATACGTCATCGCTGCAGGGAACATTCAGATGGATCCTGACAAGATGAGAGCGGTGGTGGTTTGGCCCCAACCCGCATCCAGAGTGCAGCTGCAACTTTTCCTGACATTTGCACATTTCTACTGCCGCTTTATTCGGGGCTACAGCACCCTGGCCTCCCACCTCTCTGCATTCATTTCCCCCAAGGTTCAGTTCATGTGGTCCCCAGCTGCTGCCCAGGCGTTTCTCAATCTAAAGCACCATTTCACGCCTCAGACTTTGGAGTGGGGGCTGTCCTGTCCCAGCATTCTGTCCAGGACCAAAGCTGCATCCCTGCGCTTTCCTCTCTCATCATCTCCATTCTGCTGAGAGAAACTATGACGTGGGAAATCAGGAACTTCTGGCAATCAAGTTGGCGCTGGAGGAGTGGAGACACTGGCTTAAAGGGGCGACCATAAGAATTTGGAGTATCTCCGCCAAAAGCTTCAACTCAAGGCAGGCTCATTGGGCTCTGTTATTCACTCAACTAAATTTTACCATCTCCTACCGCCCTGGGTCCAAGAATGTGAAGCCTGACGTCTTCTCCCCCTGTATAATTCCGCTGCTACATCATCTGACCATGAGACCATCCTCCCTACCTCCTGTCTAGCAGCTACACTAGTCTGGGGTATTGAGAGCCTGGTCTGCAAGGCGCAGCATTCCGGGTGGGGCCAGACTAACCGGATGTTCGTCCCATTTGGTCCTGGTCCTGATTCGGTCCTGGAATGGGCCCATTTCTCTAAACTAACCTGTCATCCCGGCTCCCGTCGGACCCTAGATTTCATCCGTCAACATTTTTGGTGTTCCACCATGGTTCCAGATGTCTCCGCATTCATCGCCGCCTGCACTGTGTGCACACAGAACAAGACCATGCGGCAAGCTCCAGCTGGCCTCCTTCACTCCGTTCCTCATCGCCCTTGGTCCCATATATCCCGGAACTTTGTTACTGGTCTCCCTCCGTCAGATGGCAACACCACCATCCTTACTGTGTTGGATAGGTTTTCCAAAGCCGCACATTTCATTCCCCTTCCCAAGTTACCCTCAGCCAGGAAAACGGCCCAGCTTATGGTGGAGAACGTCTTCCGGATCCATGGACTTCCGCTCAACATGGTCTCCGATTGGGATCCTCTGTTCTCGTCCAGGTTCTGGAAGGCATTCTGCAACTTCATTGGGCCATCGGCCAGCCTGTCCTCCGGGTTTCATCCCCAGTCCATCAGCCAATCGGACAGAGCCAGTCAGGACCTGGAGACTACTCTTTGCTGCCTCATCTCTGCCAACCCCACCACCTGGAGCCAACAACTTGTGCGGGTGGAGTAGGCCCACAACACCCTTCCCTGCCACTGGACTCATGCCCTTCGAGTGTTCATTGGGTTACCAGCCCCAGCTCTTCCCTGAGCAAGAGGAAGAGATCAACAAACCCTCTTCCCAGATGTTCATCCGCCACTGTCGGCATACCTGGAAGAGACCCCGGTCCACTCTTCTTAAGACCACCTCCAGGTATCGTTGACAGGCGGATCGCCACCCCGGCTCCCCACTATTGGCCCGGGCAGAGGGTATGACTCCACCCCTCTGGGTGGAGTCTCAAAAACGTTCCCCTCGTTTTGTTGGTCCATTCCCCAAGTCCTTAGCCTCTCTGCTATTCATCTTCTGTTGCCCCGTATGCTCTGTATACATCCCACTTTCCATGTTTCTAGGATTAAACCTTTGTCTCCTAGTTTTTGTTTTCTAGTCTTTCCGGTGGTTCCGACCTTTCTGCATGCCCTTATCCTGAGCCTGCCTGCCGTTCTCTCCCTTTGTGACTTTACCTTGGACTACGAACCTCTGCCTGCCCTTTTGCCTGCCCCTTGGTTATAATAAATATTATGATAACCGAACCATCTACCTCTTTTGTCTGCATCTGGCTCATATCCTGAGTCGTGATAACCAGAGCTCTTGCAGTTCGAACTGACATGTCCACCCAATCAAAGAATCAGATAATTTTTCACTTTCACTTTCACTTACTTAGCAAGCGAATGGAGCTAGCTAGTTTAGCCTACTCAAGGACACTCAAATTTGTACAAAGTTTTACGTTTGGTATGATTACATAAGACAGAAGTTTCTTTAAGGCAAAAACGAAAGTAGGGTGGTTGGTCAGGGTGGATGGGTAGGCATATAATGTGAATGTCTAGCAACCCAAAGGTTTTGTGTACAATTCTCATCACAGACAACATTAGCATTTTAGTACTTTACAACTACTTACTACTTTTTAGCTACTTTTCAACTACTTAGCATGCTAGCAAACCCTTCCCTTAACCTTAACCCCTTGCCTAGCTAAGGTTAGCACCTAGTTTATGTTAGCGTTAGCCACCAAGCTAACATTAGCTACAATTGGAATTTGTAACGTATACATTTTGCAAATTTGTAACATATTGTACAAATTGGAATTCGTAACATCATACGAATTGTAATTCATAACATATCATACGAAATGGATGATGGACAACAACAAATTAATAAATACAATATTATGACCCGCCACTGCTAAATTAATATAGAGGAAACAATGATGTGTGTGTGTGTGTGTGTGTGTTGCGCACACAGACATGTCCTGTTGCGTTGTAGTCTTTAGGGCTCATCTAAAGCCAGTTCCAGAAGAGCGGCATGCCGCCTGGGGTGAAGGATGGGCCTTTACCATGGTGACCGAGGCCCCCATGCATGCGTATTCAAGTCATTGGAGCAGAACACGCCTCACAGGTTCAGTGCATCTGGCACAGTCCACTAGTTCCAGGTCAGCTCCACCGACACAGACAGACAGACAGACAGGCAGGCAGGCAGGCAGGCAGGCAGGCAGGCAGGCAGGCAGGCAGGCAGGCAGGCAGGCAGGCAGGCAGGTAAAATGGAGAACGTAATGTAATGCATTGGACACATTCATATTTACCATTAAAGATGCATTGGTGTTGCACCTGCACTGAGCAGTGATAAAGGTTCTCCCTGTAATTGGTTGTGATAAGCACACGGCAAGGAATCAACTACATAATTTCAGATTAGTGTTAAAAATAGCCAACCAAATTGGCAGGTTGTTTGTTTCTATGTTCTATTCATTCCATTTCTATGCTGACTGCAGTACAGACTACAAGTCGGCATCCTCTTTTGTCCTTCACAGTCTTTTCTCACCACCTAGTCCTACATCATTATCCGACCCTCCTATAATCACAGATTACTGTAATAATACTGTGTTAACAGATCTACCTATTTCATTTCTATACTGACAGTGTGTTCCAGTGCATACAGGCCTTGGGACAGCAGACTCCTCATGCTCCCTCCATTTCATCTTCCTCTCTTGTAATCACCACAACCTCTTATGGCCTTATGAATATTTCATGGCCATCGGGTGCTTCATCTACATGCCTTACAACTGGGGCCTTTCTGACAGTAGCAGTAGCAGCACTACTAGTAAAGCATTCACCCTCACTCTCTGATTGCGTTCCAAATGGCACCCTATCCCCTATATAGTGCACTACTTTGACCAGGCCCGATAGGGCTCTAGTCAAAAGTGGTGCATTATATAGGGAATAGGGTGCCATTTGGGATGTAGAATGTATGTTCCCACAGGATTCTTTAGATTTCCTTCCCACCAAAAAAACTGACAGCTGGAATAGCTACATCTGCAGTATTTGGGGCAAGTTGCACATCTATTCAAATTGCATGGCTACATCAGTGTATTTAGCAATGTGAGGAAATCCTATGCTCAATGGAGGGGGTTCTGCTCATGTTACCAGAGAGGAAGGACTGACTAACCAGGTAAGTATAGTAAGTATGGTATCAAACTTCCTCTCTGACTAACACGGAACCAAACCGGCTGCGCGCATGCGCCATCGTGTAACAAAAATGTATTTTGTTCCCCTACACCAAACGCGATAAAGACAGGCAGGTTAAAATATCAAAACAAACTCTGAACCAATTACATTAATTTGGGAACAGGTCGAAAAGCATTTAATATTTATGGCAATTTAGCTAGTTAGCTTGCACTTGCTAGCTAATTTATCCTATTTAGCTAGCTTGCTGTTGCTAGCTAATTTGTCCTTGGATATAAACATTGAGTTGTTATTTTACCTGAAATGCACAAAGGTCCTCTACTCTGACAATTAATCCACACATTAAACGGTCAACCAAATAGTTTCTAGTCATCTCTCCTCCTTCCAGGCTTTTTCGTCTTTGAACTTATTTGGTGATTGGCATCTAAACTTTCATAGTATTACTACACCGACTGGCAACACAGTTCATCTTTCAATCACACACGTGGGTATAATCAATGAGGAAATGGCACGTGGGTACCTGCTTCTATAAACCAATGAGGAGATGGGAGAGGCAGGACTTGCAGCGTGATCTGCGTCAGAAATAGAAAGGAGTTCTATTTTAGCCCTTGGCAACGCAGACGCTCGTTGACGCGAGCGAGCAGTGTGGGTACAATAATTGAATAACAGATTTCTAAATGTATTTTGCAACGATCGTGCACGTGACGCGAGCGGTGTGGTCAGCCTATCAGACACCAGGTTCTTTATAAATCACCAGGACGCACAACATTTTCCAAAATAATACACATGTTTTAGATCTGCAATTCATAAAAATAAAGAAATCCCACACATATGAACATGGATTGACCGGACAGGGCAATGCGATACTGAGCGCCTAGCATAGCTTGAACAAACCACTGAATGAATTACTGGCTTTAAGATGGCGCCGATGAGGATGGCTGACATTTTACCTTCTCCTGACCAACTGCACTATTTTGTTAGTTTATTTGTGTTGTTTGTAACTTATATTTTTACTTATTATGTACATAATGTTGCTGCCACCATCTCTTATGACCAAAAATTATTCCTGGACATCAGAACAGTGATTACTCCCCTTGAATTTGAAGAAGCTTTTTCCGTTAACGAGTCTGACGAGAAGGATATACTGCTTTCCCAGGAACAGGCCCAAATCCCCAACATTTGCATGAAGAAAAGACAGAGAAAAAGGGGACGCAGGTCGAGCTGCCTTCTGAAAATTAGTAGGCGAGCGAGTAAACTCCCACTGCCATCCGTTCTATTGGCTAACATGCAATCATTGGAAAATAAAATTGATGACCTAAAATTAAGATTATCCTACCAATGGGACATTACAAACTGTAATATCTTATGTTTCACAGAGTCGTAGCTGAACAACGACAAGGATAATATAGAGCTGGTGGGATTTTCCATGCACTGGCAGGACAGAGAAGCTACGTCTGGTAAGACGAGGGGCGATGTCTAATATGAAATATGTTTTGAGGTATTGCTCACCTGAGGTAGAGAACCTTATGATAAGCTGTAGCCCACACTATCTACCAAGAGAGTTCTCATCTACATTATTCGTAGCCATCTATTTACCATCACAGACCAATGCTGGAACTAAGACCGCACTCAACCAACTCTATAAGGCCATAAACAAACAAGAAAATGCTCATCCAGAAGCGGCGCTCCTAGTGGCCAGTGACTTTAATGTAGGCAAACTTGAATCAGTTTTACAATTTTTTTTTACAAGCATGTAACATGTGCAGCCAGAGGGAAAAAAACTATACACCACCTTTACTACACACACAGATTAATCATACAAAGCTCTGACCATAATTATATCCTCCTGATTCCTGCTTACAAGCCAAAACTAAAGCAGGAAGTACCAGTTTTTATGCTTGCTTTGAGGCAAGCAACACTGAAGTATGCCCGAGAGCACCAGCTGTTCTGGATAACTGTGTGATAACGGTCTCGGTAGCCGATGTGAGCAAGACCTTTAAACAGGTCAACATTCACAAAGCCGTGGGGCCAGACGGCTTACCAGGACGTGTACTCAAAGCATGCGTGGACCAACTGGCAAGTGTCTTCACTGACTTTTTCAACCTCTCCCTGACCGAGTCTGTAATACCTACATGTTTCAAGCAGACGACCCTGTGCAATAGGAAGTGAATGTAACCTGCCTAAATTATTACCGCCCCATAACACACGTCGGTAGCCATGAAGTGTTTTGAAAGGCTGGTCATGGCTCACGTCAACACATCCGGATACCCTAGACCCACTCCAATTTGCATACCGCCCCAACAGATCTTACAGATGACGCAATCTCAATCGCACTCCACACTGCCCTTTCCCACCTGGACAAAAGAAACACCTATGTGAGAATGCTGTTCATTGACTACAGCTCAGCATTCAACACTATAGTGCCCATGAAGCTCATCACTAAGCTAAGGACCCTGGGACTAAACACCTCCTTCTGCATCTGGATCCTGGACTTCCTGACGGGAGCCACCAGGTGGTAAGGGTAGGCAACAGCACGTCTGCCACTCTGATCCTCAACACAGGGGCCCCTCAGGGGTGTGTACTTTGTCCCCTCCTGTACTCCCTGTTCACCCAGCCAAACACGACTCCAACATGATCATTAAGTTTGCTGATGACACAACAGTGGTAGGTCTGATCATCGACAACGATGAGACAGCCTATAGGGAGGAGGTCAGAGAACTGGCACCACACCCTCTCCCTCAATGTGAGTAAGACAAAGGAGCTGATCGTGGACTACAGGAAAAGGCGGGCCAAACAGGCCCCCATTAACATCAACGGGGCTGTAGTGGAGCGGGTCGAGAGTTTTAATTTCCTTGGTGTCCAACAAACTATCATGGTCCAAACACACCAAGACAGTTGTGAAGAGGGCATGATAAAACATTTCCCTGCTCAGGAGACTGAAAAGATTTGGCATGGGTCCTCAGATCCTCAAAAGGTTCTACAGCTGGACCATCGAGAGCATTCTGACCCGTTGCATCACCGCCTGGAATGGAAACTGCTCGGCATCTGGCAGTAAGGCGCTACAGAGGGTAGTGCGTACAGCCCAGTACATCACTGGGGCCAAGCTTCCTGCCATCCAGGACCTAAATAATATGCAGTGTCAGAGGAAAGCCCATATAATTGTCAGGGACTCCAGTCACCCAAGTCATAGACTGTTTTCTCTGCTACCTCGCGTCAAGCGGTACCACCTGTATATAGCCTCGTTATTTTATTGTGTTACTTTTTATTATTTTTTACTTTAGTTTATTTGGTAAATATTTTCTTAACTCTTCTTGAACTGCAATGTTGGTTAAGGGCTTGTAAGTAAGCATTTTACTGTAAGGTCTACACTTGTTGTATTCGGTGCATGTGATAAATAATGTTTGATTTGAACTTAATCATGTTGACACACCCCTCATTATTGTCATTGATTGCACTAATTGCATTGTTTGTCTATATAACCTGGTTCAAGCATTCATGACATTACCCTGAAGAATGCACAGTGATGCCAAAACGTTGGTGATTTACCCAATAAATTACTGGGAGTTTATACAGTGCCTTGCGAAAGTATTCGGCCCCCTTGAACTTTGCGACCTTTTGCCACATTTCAGGCTTCAAACATAAAGATATAAAACTGTATTTTTTTGTGAAGAATCAACAACAAGTGGGACACAATCATGAAGTGGAACGACATTTATTGGATATTTCAAACTTTTTTAACAATATCAAAAACTGAAAAATTGGGCGTGCAAAATTATTCAGCCCCTTTACTTTCAGTGCAGCAAACTCTCTCCAGAGGTTCAGTGAGGATCTCTGAATGATCCAATGTTGACCTAAATGACTAATGATGATAAATAAAATCCACCTGTGTGTAATCAAGTCTCCGTATAAATGCACCTGCACTGTGATAGTCTCAGAGGTCCGTTAAAAGCGCAGAGAGCATCATGAATAACAAGGAACACACCAGGCAGGTCCGAGATACTGTTGTGAAGAAGTTTAAAGCCGGATTTAGATACAAAAAGATTTCCCAAGCTTTAAACATCCCAAGGAGCACTGTGCAAGCGATAATATTGAAATGGAAGGAGTATCAGACCACTGCAAATCTACCAAGACCTGGCCGTCCCTCTAAACTTTCAGCTCATACAAGGAGAAGACTGATCAGAGATGCAGCCAAGAGGCCCATGATCACTCTGGATGAACTGCAGAGATCTACAGCTGAGGTGGGAGACTGTCCATAGGACAACAATCAGTCGTATATTGCACAAATCTGGCCTTTATGGAAGAGTGGCAAGAAGAAAGCCATTTCTTAAAGATATCCATAAAAAGTGTTGTTTAAAGTTTGCCACAAGCCACCTGGGAGACACACCAAACATGTGGAAGAAGGTGCTCTGGTCAGATGAAACCAAAATTGAACTTTTTGGCAACAATGCAAAACGTTATGTTTGGCGTAAAAGCAACACAGCTCATCACCCTGAACACACCATCCCCACTGTCAAACATGGTGGTGGCAGCATCATGGTTTGGGCCTGCTTTTCTTCAGCAGGGACAGGGAAGATGGTTAAAATTGATGGGAAGATGGATGGAGCCAAATACTGGACCATTCTGGAAGAAAACCTGATGGATTCTGCAAAAGACCTGAGACTGGGACGAAGATTTGTCTTCCAACAAGACAATGATCCAAAACATAAAGCAAAATCTACAATGGAATGGTTCAAAAATAAACATATCCAGGTGTTAGAACGGCCAAGTCAAAGTCCAGACCTGAATCCAATCGAGAATCTGTGGAAAGAACTGAAAACTGCTGTTCACAAATGCTCTCCATCCAACCTCACTGAGCGCGAGCTGTTTTGCAAGGAGGAATGGGAAAAAATGTCAGTCTCTCGATGTGCAAAACTGATAGAGACATACCCCAAGCGACTTACAGCTGTAATCGCAGCAAAAGGTGGCGCTACAAAGTATTAACTTAAGCGGGCTGAATAATTTTGCACGCCCATTTTTTCAGTTTTTGAAAATGTCGCAAAGTTCAAGGGGCCGAATACTTTCGCAAGGCACTGTATATAGAGTGTGCGACTCTAAGTAAGTCTAACTGTGCATATTACTGTGTGAGTCTCAACATTAGACAACTTTTGACAACTTTTAAGGTCTGAGAACATCTGACAAACTAACTTCAATAACAAGTATGGAAAGTATATGTTTAAGCTATTGTAATGTCACTAATATAATTAACTAAGTTACCACATAAAGCAGAATTTGCTGAAATATTCCATGTGTATGTTGTGTATTTGCCACAATACAGGTTTGGTATACCTGAAGCATAATCTTGACACAATGACAGACGGCGAGACAGAGCAAGAGACGCATTATTCATCTGATAAAGTCATCACTGATGCCCAAAATATCACAAGGCAATGGGGAGCTGGATGGGTACCTTTCCTGTGTGTCAGACAAGATAGACTTGCTTCATTCCTTTCCATCCATAAAGAAGCTGTCTCTCAAACTGAACACAGGCCTGCCTGCCTCTGCCACCTATGAGAATCTTTTTAGCTGTGCTGGACGGCTATTCACTGCAAAGCGAGCCAGGATAGACTTTATTCTCTTTGAACATCAGCGCCTGCTGAAACTGAACAGTAAGCTCAGAGAGAAGTGAAGGCATTAGAAGAGAAGTCCTTTGTTTTTGCTAAAGGAACACTACATAACCTAAAGTACTCTGTACATTTAGCCTACAGTGCCTTCAGAAAGTATTCATACCCCTTGACTTATTCCACATTTACAGCCTCAATTCAAAATGGATAAACATGTATTTATCTTCTGACCCATTTACACACAATGTCCCATAATGACAAAATGAAAACATGTTTTTAGAATTTCTAGCAAATGTATTGAAAATGAAATGCAGAAATATCTAATGTATATAAGTATTGACACCCCTGAAAATGTATTGGTCACATACACATGGTTAGCAAATGTTAATGCGAGTGTAGCGAAATGCTTGTGTTTCTAGTTCCGACCATTCAGTAATATCTAACAAGTAATCTAACTATTTCACAACAACTACCTTTTACACACATGTGTAAAGGAATTAATAAGAATATGAACATATACATATATGGATGAGCGACAGCCGAACGGCATAGGCAAGATGCAGTAGATGGTATAGAGTACAGTATATACATGTGAGATGAGTAATGTAAACATTATATAGTAGCATTGTTTTAAAGTGACTAGTGATACATTTATTACATCCAATTTTTTATTATTAAAGTGGCTAGAGATTTGAGTCAGTATGTTGGCAGCAGCCACTCAATGTTAGTGATGGTTGTTCAACAGTCTGATGGCCTTGAGATAGAAGCTGTTTTTCAGTCTCTCAGTCCTAGCTTTGATGCACCTGTACTGACCTCGCCTTCTGGATATTAGCGGGGTGAACAGGCAATGGCTCTGGTGATTGTTGTCCTTGATGATCTTTTTGGCCTTCCTGTGACATCGGGTAGTGTAGGTGTCCTGGAGGGCAGACCTCATTACCCTCTGGAGAGCCTTACGGTTGTGAATGGAGCAGTTGCCGTACAAGGCGATGATACAGTCCGACAGGATGCTCTCGATTGTGCATCTGTAAAAGTTTGTGAGTGTTTTTGGTGACAAGCCAAATTTCTTCAGCCTCCTGAGGTTGAAGAGGCGCTGTTGCGCCTTCTTCACCACGCTGTCTGTGTGGGTGAACCATTTCAGTTTGTCCGTGATGTGTACACCGAGGAACTTAAAACTTTCCATCTTACTGTCCCGTCGATGTGGATAGGGGGGTGCTCCCTCTGCTGTTTCCTGAAGTCCACAATCATCTCCTTTGTTTTGTTGACGTTGATTGTGAGGTTATTTTCCTGACACCACACTCCGAGGGCCCTCACCTCCTCCCTGTAGGCCGTCTCGTCGTTGTTGGTAATCAAGCTTACTACTGTAGTGTCGTCTGCAAACTTGATGATTGAGTAGGAAGCGTGCATGGCCACGCAGTCATGGGTGAACAGGGAGTACAGGAGAGTGCTGAGAACGCACCCTTGTGGGGCCCCAGTGTTGAGGATTAGCGGGGTGGAGATGTTGTTTCCTACCCTCACCACCTGGGGGCGTCCCGTCAGAAAGTCCAGGACCCAATTGCACAGGGCGGGGTCGAGACCCAGGATCTTGAGCTTAATGAAGAGTTTGGAGGGTACTATGGTGTTAAATTCTGAGCTGTAGCCGATGAACAGCATTCTTACATAGGTATTCCTCTTGTCCGGATGGGTTATGGCAGTGTGCAGTGTGATTGCTATTGCGTCGTCTGTGGACCTATTGGGGCAGTAAGCAAATTGGAGTGGGTCTAGGGTTTCAGGTAGGGTGGAGGTGATATGATCCTTGACTAGTCTCTCAAAGCACTTCATGATGACGGAAGTGAGTGCTATGGGGCGATAGTCATTTAGCTCAGTTACCTTAGCTTTCTTGGGAACAGGAACAATGGTGGCCCTCTTGAAGCATGTGGGAACAGCAGACTGGGATAGGGATTGATTGAATATGTCCGTAAACACACCAGCCAGCTGATCTACGCATGCTCTGAGGACGCGGCTAGGGATGCTGTCTGGGCCGGCACCCTTGCGAGGGTTAACACATTTAAATGTTTTACTCACGTTGGCTGTGGTGAAGGAGAGCCCACAGGTTTTGGTAGCAGGCCGTGTCGGTGGCACTGTATTGTCCTCAAAGCGAGCAAAGAAGTTGTTTAGTTTGTCTGGGAGGAAGACATCAGGGTCCGCGACGGGGCTGGTTCTTTCTCTTGGTAGCAAATGCGGTCGGCATTTGATTGTAAGGAATTCTAGGTCAGGTGAACAAAAGGACTTGAGTTCCTGTATGTTGTTATGATCACACCACAACTCGTTAATCATAAGGTATACACCCCTGCCCTTCTTCTTACCAGAGAGATGTTTGTTTCTGTCAGCGCAATGCGTGAAGAAACCAGGTGGCTGTACCGACTCTGATAACGTATTCCAAGTGAGCCATGTTTCCGTGAAACAGAGAATGTTACAATCTCTGATGTCTCTCTGGAAAGCAACCCTTGCTTGGATTTCGTCTACCTTGTTGTCAAGAGACTGGACATTGGCGAGTAGTATACTCGGGAGCGGTGTGCGATGTGCCCGTCTACGGAGCCTGACCAGAAGACCGCTCTGTCTGCCCCTTCTGCGGCGCTACAGCCGTGAGTCTTTCTAGGTAAATCTCAAATAAAATTCCACACATGGATTGTACAACATTTGCCCATTATTATTTTCAAAATTGTTCAAGCGTTGTCTAATTGGTTGTTGATCACTTCTACACAACCATTTTCAGGTCTTGCCATATATTTTCAAGTAGAATTAAGTCTAAACTGTACCTCGGCCACTCAGGAACATTCACTGTCTTCTTGGCAAACAACTCCAGTGTAGATTTGAACTCCTTGTGTTTTAGGTTATTGTCCTGCTGAAAGGTGAATTTATCTCCCAGTGTCTGGTAAACCAGGTTTCCTCTAGAATTTTGCCTGTGTTGAGCTCCATTCATTATTTTTTTTTATCCTGAAAAACTCCCTAGTCTTTACAAACATACCCATAACATAATGCATATGCTTGAAAATATGGAGAGTGATACTCAGTAATGTGTTGTATTGGATTTGCTCCAGACATAACACTTTGCATTCAGGGCAAAAAGTTACTTGCATTGCCACATTTTTTAGTGGCTTGTTGCAAACAGGATGCATGTTTTGGAATATTTGTATTCTGTACAGGCTTCCTTATTTTCACTCTGTCAATTAGGTTAGTATTGTGGAGAAACTACAATGATGTTGATCCATCTTCAGTTATCTCCTATCACAGCCATTGAACTCTGTAACTGTTTTAATGTCAACATTGGCCTCATGGTGAAATCCCTGAGAGGTTTCCTTCCTCTCCGGTAATAGTTTAGGAAGGACGCCTGTATCATTGCAGTGACTGGGTGTATTGATACACCATCTAAAGTGTAATTAATAACGTCACCATGCTCAAAGGGATATTCAATGTTTCTTACCCATCTACCAATAGGTGCCCTTCTTTGTGAGCCATTGGAAAACCTCCCTGGTCTTTGAGGTTGAATCTGTGTTAGAAATGCACTGCTTGACTGAGGGACCTTAAAGATAATTGTATGTGTGGGGCACAGAGATGAGCTCATCATTCAAAAATCATGTTTAACACTATTATTGCACACAGGGCGAGTCCATGCAACATATTATGTGACTTGCTAAGCACATTTTTACTCCTGAACTTATTTAGGCTTGCCATAACAAAGGGGTTGAATACGTATTGACTCAAGACATTTCAGCTTTTCATTTTTAATTAATGTGTGAAAAATTTGAAAAACATAATTCCACTTTGACATTATGGGTTATTGTGTGTAGGCCAGTGACAAAACAATCTCAATGTGGAAAAAGTAAACGGTGTGAATACTTTCTAAAAGCACTGTATATATAGTTTATCAATCTAATGTAAGATCTGTTCTCTTTTTCAGGGGGGTTTGCTCATACATTTGTATTTCCATGGCATTCTGTTGTTGCCTCCAGAGCTAATTAGACATAAAATATTTTAGGTATATCCAGTGTGCCCTGGCACTCCCCATTTAGCCTTGTATGGGTGAGTGAGTGAGTGAGTGAGTGAGTGAGTGAGTGAGTGAGTGTCACGTCCTTACCTTAGTTCCTTTTTTATGTCTCTATTTTAGTTTGGTCAGGGCGTGAGTTGGGGTGGGCATTCTATGTTTTGTTCTGTGTGTTAGATTTCTATGTGTTTGGCCTGGTATGGTTCCCAATCAGAGGCAGCTGTCAATCGTTGTCTCTGATTGAGAACCATACTTAGGCAGCCTGTTTTCCCACTATGGGTTGTGGGTAGTTGTTTTCTGTTTTGTGTATTGCACCTTGCAGAACTGTTCGTTTGTCATTTTGTTGTTTTTTGTTCATGTATTCGTATTTATTAAAAGTATAATGAATACTTACCACGCTGCACCTTGGTCCTCTTCTCCTTCTCCCGACGACAATCGTTACAATGAGGGAGGGTGTGAAGGATTATGTACTTTAGTTTGTATTGCTTATAATTCATCAATACATTTAATTGCTTTGAATGTTTAATTTATTTTCAAATATTTATAGTATTGATGTGCCATGCGGCAACTCAAACCATAAATGAACTTAGTTCACACTATACATTAATTTCCTCTCTTCCTTTTTACATTTATTGCATGGAAAAGATAAGGTGTAACAACGTTCAGGTAACCTTAGCGAAATTAGTTATAAGGTCAATGTTTTTATTTTAAAAGTAAATAAATTACTTTAGCTCGGAGTAATTTTATTTATTAGCTACTTTTTACTTTTACTTGAGTAGTTTTTTACATCAGTAGTTTGACTTCTACATGAGCAAAATGTAATTTAAGTAACAGTACTTCTACTTGAGTAGGATATTTCAGTACTCTTCCCAACCGTCCATTTTTTTTGCTGAGACTGTGTTTGACTTGGATTGTGAGTTTGCGGGACCTCAGAAAACCGGGCCGGCCCATCTTGGTAGGGTGGTCGGCCATTGCCCACTGATCAGCCAAAGGCTCGTTATAGATTAATGTAACAGAGGAATTGTGCGACAAAAAAAACTATATTTTTATTTTAGGATAGGATTTTTTCCATTCGCGCCTAAAATGACATACCCAAATCTAACTGCCTGTATCTCAGGATTTGAAGCAAGGATATGCATATTATTGATACCATTTGAAAGGAAACACTTTGACGTTTTTGGAAATGTGAAATTAATGTAGGAGAATATAACACACTAGATAAATGTATAACACATTATTTTCATCATTTTTGAAATGCAAAGGAAAGGCCAAAATGTATTATTGCAGTTTAGCCAATTTAGATTTTGGCCACTAGATGGCAGCAGTGTATGTGCAACGTTTTAGACTGATCCAATGAACCATTGCATTATTGTTCAAAATGTTGTATAAAGTCTGCCCAAATGTGCCTAATTGGTTTATTGATACATTTTCAAGTACATAACTGTGCACTCTCCTCAAACAATAGCTTGGCAATAGCTTGTAATAGCTACTATAAATTGGGCAGTGCCGTTTGATTAACAAGATTTTAAGTTTTCTTTATGTCTATGTCCTGGGAAATTTTCTCGTTACGTCATGCTAATCACATTAGCTCAACTGTCCCGTAGAATGTTGATTTTCAAACAGACTTAGGAAAGTGTTTCACCCTTTGATTTCAACCAACCAGGTTGGTTTAATTTCAAAACGATGTACGGTACCAGTCAAAGTTTGTACACACCTACTCATTCAACGGTTTTTCTTTATTTTTTTACTATTTTCTACATTGTAGAATAATAGTGAAGACATTAAAACTATGAAATAACACATATGGAATCATGTAGTAACCAAAAAAAGTGTTAAACGAATCTAAATATTTTTAGATTCTTCAAAGTAGCCACCCTTAGCCTTGATGACAACTTTGCACACTCTTGGCGTTCTCTCAACCAACCTGGAATGCATTTAAATTAACAGGTGTGCCTTGTTAAAAGTTAATTTATGGAATTTCCTTCCTTAATGGGGTGGTATACAGAAGAAATCCCTATTTGGTAAAAGACCAAGTCCATATTATGGCAAGAACAGCTCAAATAAGCAAAGAGAAATGTCAGTCCATCATTTCTTAAAGTGCAGTCACAAAAAACATCAAGTGCTATGATGAAACTGGCTCTCATGATGACCACCACAGGAAAAGGAAGACCCAGAGTTACCTCTGCTCTAGAGGATAAGTTCATTAGAGATAACTAGACATCAGATTGCAGCCCAAATAAATGCTTCACAGAGTTCAAGTAACTGACACATCTCAACATCAACTGTTCAGAGGAGTCTGCTTGAATCAGGCCTTCATGGTGGAAATCAGTCCTTTGGTCTAATGAGTCCAAATTTGAGATTTTTGGTTTTTTCGCTGTGTCTTTGTGAGATGCAGAGTAGGTGAACGGATGATCTCTGCATGTGTGGTTTCCACTATGAAGCATGGAGGAGGTGTGATGGTGTGGAGGTGCTTTGCAGGTGACACTGTCAGTGATTTATTTAGAATTCAAGGCACCCTTAACCAGCATGGCTACCACAGCATTCTGCAGTGATCTGTCATCCCATCTGGTTTGCGCTTAGTGGGACTATGATTTGTTTTTCAACAGGACCCAACAATGACCCAAAACACACCTCCAGGCTGTGCAAGGGCTATTTGACCAAGAAGGAGAGCGATGCAGTGCTGCATCAGATGACCTGGCCTCCACAACCCAATTGAGATGGTTTGGGATGAGATGGACCGCAAGGTGAAGGAAAAGCAGACAACAAGTGCTCAGCATATGTGGGAACTCCTTCAACACTGTTGGAAAAGCATTCCTCATGAAGCTGGTTGAGAGAATGCCAAGAGTGTGCAAAGCTGCCATCAAGGCAAAGGGTGGCTAATATAAAATATAGAATGTATTTTGCTTTGTTTAACACTTTTTTGGTTACTACATTATTCCATATGTGTTATTTAATAGTTTTGATGTCTTCACTATTATTCAACAAAGTAGAAAAGAGTAAAAATAAAGAAAAACCCTTAATTGAGTAGATGTGTCCAAACTTTTGACTGGCACTGTAGCTCAGACCATGCATGGACATTTTTATGATATGGTGCATAGAGCTAAGATATTGAAGGTACCAGCTGAAGAAATTGTTTACCTATTCCTAGAGGCACGGCTGCATCAGATGCTGGAATGTGGCAGGGGAATTACACAGACCGACGGGCATCCGTGCGATCTTATAGAGATCAAGAGGCGTGGTGATGGCTGTCTTCTCTTGGTCTCTCGGATCCACCCGGACCTGCCAATATCCACTGGCCAAGTCCAGCGTCGGGTTCCGCAGGGATTCCTTCAGGCGGGGCAAGGGCTCCTCTTTCCTGGGTAGAAGGAAGGCATACTTGAGAGTCAAAGCATTCCGTTTGCGATAGTATTTCTTACCAGGGCTGCCCAGGGGCTGGCACTTTCCTTCACCACCTGTCCAGCATACCTTGTACTGTAGTAGAGCACGGAGCTCCGCATAGAGGCTGGGAGGAATGGGTCTGTACCGTTCTCATACTGGCGGGGCATCACCAGTCGGGATCTGGTGCAACACTTTTTGCAACCGCCGATTCCAACCATTAGCCTGTGCAATTGACAGAGGGCTGAACTACAGCAGTGTTTGTGAGACAAGGGCGGATCCCGAAAACTGTTCTTCTCACAAAATCGTCTGTAAAGTCTGAACGGTTTGAGCTACAAACTAGTCACACAAAAATAGTTAGGAGGTAAGGGGTTCTTCTACATAGAAGATCATAAGAAATCACAGGACATGGTGTCTATAATATGCTCACATAGTTGCTGTCACAAACTCCAAACTCCACACAGTTGTCACTGACTAGTTGGATATTAATTTCACACTTAGAAAACAATTTCAGTACCTACAGCATTCTTATAAATGCTTGTTTTGCTGTTGGAAGCCTCGAGGGCATTTTCATCACATCAGTGTCTAGGTGTCAAAGCCAGACACTGTTTTAATTATAACGCTTACCTTGTTAATGTATAAGTTATAGGGCTCTCAACACATCACACAGCTAGCTTTTAAAGCAAATGAGGCGTCATACTGAACGTGATGCGCATCTACATGATCACGTCTTTGAGATGCCACATCTAGTTTATAGCTATATCGTAATTACAATCAACATACATCTTTATTTCATTCCTTTTTGATATTCATCGACACAGCTGTGAATAATAAAGAAGATCTGATACTTAAGTTGACAATTGCTTAATCAGCCATAGTAGGCAATGCCTTATTAAGTAATTGTTTGTTAGCTGTGCTTTTATGGTGACATGATTATGATTTGATTAATTTGATTTCAATATTAGGTTCAATATTCATGTCTGTCATTTTTATTTAACCAGGCAAGTCAGTTAAGAACAAATTCTTATTTATAATGACAGCCTAGGAACATTGGGTTCAGGGGTAGAACTACAGATTTTTACCTTGGGGATTTGATCTAGCAACCTTTCGGTTACTAGCCCAAAGCTCTAACCACTAGACTACTCTGCCACCCCACTTTAAATCGAGTCTAATTTCTTATTTAATCAACTGTTAAGAATACATAAGCATTTCACAGTTTAACAGTAGGAAGCCAGATACACAGATATTTAGTTGAAAGTAGTAAACATTCTCACACATTCATTTTGGTGGGTTCAAGGCAGGCTCCCAAAGTGATCAATCACAATCTCCCCGGTAGTCCAGCTGCAGGGGCTTGATTAAAAGAGCTGCCGATATTGCAGGGGCTTGATTAAAAGTGTGTGTGCCGATATTATTTGGTAAATGTTACCTTTCTCCCCGGTAGTCCAGCTGCAGGGGCTTGATTAAAAGAGCTGCCGATATTGCAGGGGCTTGATTAAAAGTGTGTGTGCCGATATTATTTACTGACAGAAATGTCTATAGAGTGGATATCAACAAACCTTTCCATCGGTTATTTAGACAAGATATCAAGAATAGTAATCTACATTTTAAAAAGTCTAATAAATCCATTTAATATAGCCTACACCATCACAATAAATCCATACTTTTTTTGGGACAGGTCTAAAGAAACATGGTATGAAGAAAATGTAGTCTATTTCAGAAGAACAGAATAGCATACTCTGAGTTGTCCTTATGTTAGGCCTGATCTGGCTATGCCATATGCCTGTGGGCTACACTAGTTCATTTAGCTGACATAATTTGCTTAGAATTCCATGGCATTGTTTTATATTATTTTATAGTATGAAGAATACAATTGAAATTAGCTGAACAAAATAATAATTATATTTCATCCAAAATATTTGATATGCGGCTCTTCTGTGTTGAGTGGTTAACAAAGAAACAAGTACTCCTATACAGTATGCTTAATTTACAGTTATTTATGTAACTGTAGTTGTGATACAAATGTTGGGCTATATGTTTCGATTTTCAATACATTCTAAGGCTCCATGATGCGACTCTAATGACGATTTGAAAAAAGTTGCATGAAAGGCATGAGCTCTGCTTTGTTTTTTTTGTTGCGCAGGCTGTACACATGTCATCAGTCTCTCATTAAAAATTTGACAAACACTTGATAATGCCTTGAATTTTCTGGCTACAAAGGGGCTTTGTGTGGCCGTAATGCCACCTAAAAAAATCCATGCCTTTTGCGGCCATTGGCCGTTGTGCCCTTAGGTTGAATATAATAATTATAATTCCCTTCTCCTGGCTGTGTGCCGAAGCACCTCTCACTCACATGGCTCTCAGTCAGATCGGGTCTTTCTCACAGGCTACAAGTGAAGACAGACACATATGGGATGCAACTGTGCGCGTCCTTATCCAATTCTGATGCGCATATTGATGATATTGGAATAACTGTCCACATTTACTTTTTGTCAGCCAACAAGATAAATAGGCCTAATGGACAGCAAAAGCGGTCTACTATCCCCATAGTACAAAAGTTGACCATTTCTGTGCGAGAAATACATTTTCCAAACATAGTCTGGGACAGTTGTGGTATGCGATAGATCCCAGATGAATACAACCACTAGCATAAAAAAAATTGTTTTAAGCAATGAGCCTGATGCAACAGATGTGAACGTTTAGCTTAAAATGTTGATAAACTATTAGGCTATCTCTTCACATTAAAAGCACAGCAATGCCCACACTGCAGTAGGCTATAAGCGCAAATGTTCCATTAGCAGGAAAACACCATTCTCAAAAGGGACCACAAATGTGATTATTATAAAAGGGAATTTTTATGGTGAAAATGATCTTCCCCAAACTTAAAACTCACAAGCCGAGTATGCATGCCAATTAGCCTCTACACCCGTTGTGAAGCAGATTAATGTTATTTACCACTTTAGTTGATACAAACCTTATCAAAATATATTGGCATTTTGGCTAGGCTACATGAGGTGTGCGACTATGATTTGATAAAGTTGCAAAAAAAAGATTGTGAAGTTTGCCTTAAACTGGGCATCATTCACAAGTGATAATATATAATTCACAAGTGATAGGCTAATATTGTCACGCATCACACTATTATTGATTTTATCTTGTCTTTACATATACTGTAGGAGAGTTAAAGGTTATTCCATCAAACTTCAAGTTATTAGAATAGTACACAACGCAGAACAGAACAACCAGGTTGAGGGTCTGTGGCCAAAGCCCACGAACAGGAATATTCCAAGTTCAGACAGAAGGGGGAGTCAGATCGCTATGATCCCCAGGAACTTTTGATGTTAGGTAGGCAGCTACAGTAGCTGAATGATGTTTAACATCTTCGGGTTTTGTTTCATTAAATGCATTTTATTTAATCTGGGTGCTTGCGTCACCTACTAACACCCTGGTACTACCCGTTGCTCTCGTTCTCTTCAGTCTGAGAAAACACTGAGAGAAAGTTATGTTGCAGATTACTCCTTTGTAGAAGTCCATAACGTGAAATAAATAAAACAGTCTTAATGCTGGATATATTGTTATAAAAGAGTGTGAGCCTATTGAAACATGTAACTTTCAGAGTTTTATTGTTGTTATTAATATAGTTTACAGAGTGCTAAAAGTGCTGCTGTTGCTAGCTAGCAAGCCTTTCTGTGATGCAGGCGGTTAGCTGAGCTGCCGACTGGTGCTGGCATTGCATTATGGGAGATGTAGTTTTGGCCCACTAAGGTCTGAATGGGATAGAGGCGATTTCACGTTGTAACTTGTTTGTGTTGCTGTGTTTTTGTACATGAGTTGTTGTATTTTGGTACTGTATTTTGGTACTGTCAACACTGAAAGCACTTAGCAATGTATTGGGGAACTGAGATAGGATATGTGTTTTACCTTTCTTCATGCTCCTGTATAGAACAATTTGTCAGATGGTGCATTGGAGACTGATGTGTTCCTGTCCTGTCTTTTCACAATACTATTGCAGGTATGGTTCTATTGTCTAAGAATTAAGATTATACATTCGTTGTATTAAGGACGGGTTATTATTTTATACTCTACATTATGGCTTTATGTATGAATGTGATTTGTGTGAGTTCGAGAAAACACTGAGAGAGAAAGAACAACTTGTCAGATGGTGCATTGGAGACTGATGTGTTCCTGTCCTGTCTTTTCACAATACTATTGCAGATCAACATAAAGCCTAAAAGACAGCCGTGGTGTCACTCTTCATTTCTTGGTTCCCCTGTGGTACATATAAGACCCGCTGCAAAACTAAATAATATATGTGTAAAATTTCTTATGATTTAAAATGGACCATTATCATGCACCTGTCTCGAAACAGTGGCAGCGGAAAAAATACATGTCATCTATGCACTTAAATAGCAAATGGGAGGACGCTTTTCCCGTGGTTCATTTTCATGCCAGCCAGGCAGGCAATACTCCTGTTGTAAAGAGAAGCAATGTGCTAAATATTAGGAAAGTTGAGAAATAAATATAGTAGGCCTAGCCTATAGAAGGCTGATGGCCTATAGAAATGTTGTGCAACATGAGCTCATGGGCTCTCATGAAGTGTTTGATTAGATTTACATTTGCATTGATGTCAGAGTGATTAGAGGGACAATAGAGTGCGGAGTACCAGTCAGTTAGCAAGTTTGGTAGGCTACTAATGACTATCAGCAGCATTAGAGCTTGGATAAGCCTAATTACTGTTACTAAACTGTGGAATTTGACCTGTGGAATTGGACTGGTGGTGTGGCGGTAATATGGTCATAACAACCATAGTTGCACCCCTTTTTGACCTCAGAACAGCCTCAGTTTGCGGCATGGACTCTATAAGTCCTCGAAAGCGTTCCACAGGAATGCTTGCCCATGTTGACTCCAACTCTGTAACTGTTTTAAAATCACCATTGGCCTCATGGTGAAATCCCTGAGGTTTCCTTCCTCTCCTCAACTGAGTTAGGAAGGATGCCTGTATCTTTGTAGTTACTGGGTTTATTGATAACTTCACCATGCTCAAAGGGATATTCAGTGTCTGCTTTTTTTTTTTTTTACCCATCTACCAATAGGTGGCCTTCTTTGCGAGGCACTGGAAAACCTCCCTGGTCTTTGTGGTTGAATCTGTGCTTGAAATTCACTACTCGACTGAGGGACCTTACAGATAATTGTATGTGTGTGGTACAGAGATGGGGTTATCGTTCAAAAATAATGTTACCCACTATTATGGCACACTGAGTCAGTGCAACTTATTAAGCAAATGTTTATTCCTGAACATATTTAGGCTTTCCATAACAAAGGGGTTGAATACTTATTGACTCAAAACATTTAAATTGTACATTTTTTATTAATTTGTAAAAATGACATTGTGGGGTATTGTGTGTAGATCAGTGGCACAAATTCTTGATTCAATCGATTTTAAATTCAGGCTGTAACACAAAATGTGGGAAAAGTCAAGGGGTGTGACTACTTTATGAAGGTGCTGTAACATAATGGTTGAAGACCATTGAATATTTAAATTTATGCTCTTTAAAATTAGTGTTGTAAATTTGTCCCAAAAGCATTTAACTGCAGGTTGTCATGTACAAATCTTCCCTAGTTCCCAATCGTTCTGATTGTGGTGTGATTGTAAAACAATCAGTCAATAATTGCAAGCAGGTCTCTTTGTGTGCATGGCTGAGCTCGTGCGGATGTCTCTCACACCCTTGTCATTGATTTAGCTAGCTATCATAATTAGATGGCTTGTTCTAAGAGGTGTGCAGTTTTAGCTTGCTTGTATAGCTAAGTAAACAAATATAAAAGCTAGGTTTTAGCCTAAGTATAATCAACTGTTTCACATCTCATCTAGTTACTTTTGATAACCAAATGTATTGTGCTAGCTATGCCATTCCATGCATCACATGATAGGCTGCACTAGCTAGCTAGCACAACTAGCTTGTGTCCACAGCTAGCTTGTGTCCACAGTCCATAACTTTATCCATCGTCTCTCACATTACCCAAAGCCATCAGTACTGTGGTAGCCCCTGCCATAGACATCCTCGAATGGAAAGTAAATGGCAGGACTCCAATGCGAATTCGTGGTAAAGCCAAATCAACTATCAACACTACTACCAAAGATTTACAGTGCCTTTGGTAAGTATTCAGCCCACTTGACTTTTTTCATATTTTGTTACACCCTTATTCTAAAATGGATTAAATAAAAAAAATTCTCAGCAATCTACAGACAATACCACATAATGACAAAGTGAAAACAGGTTTTTAGATTTTTTTTGCAAATGTATAAAAAAAATATAAAAAAACAGAAATACCTTATTTACATAACTATTCAAACCATTTACTCTGATACTCGAAATTGAGGTCAGGTGCATCCTGTTTCCATCCTGATTACCCTTAAGATGTTAAAACAACTTGATTGGAGTCCGCCTGTGGTACATTAAATTGATTGGACATTAATTGAAAAGACACACACCTGTCTATATAAGGTCCATAGTTGACAGTGCATGTCAGAACAAAAACCAAGCCATGAGGCACAGATCTGGGGAAGGGTACCAAAACCTTTCTGCATCATTGAAGGTCCCCAAGAACACAGTGACCTCCATCATTCTTAAATGGAAGAAGTTCGGAACCACCGAGACTCTTCCTAGTGCTGGCCGACCCCCGGCTAAACTGAGCAATCGGGGGAGAAGGGCCTTGGTTAGGGAGGTGACCAAGAACCCAATGTTTACTCTGACAGAGCTCTAGAGTTCCTCTGGGGATGGGATAACCTTCCAGAAGGACAACCATCTCTGCAGCATTCCATCAATCCGGCCTTTATGGTAGAGTGGCCAGACGGAAGCCACTACTCAGTAATAAGCACAAGACAGCCCGCTTGGAGTTTGCCACAAGGCACCTAAAGACTCTCAGACCATGAGAAACAAGATTCTCTGGTCTGATGAAACCAAGATTGAATTCTTTGGCCTGAATGCCAAGGGTCACGTCTGGAGGAAACCTGGCACCATCCCTACAGTGAAGCATGGTGGTGGCAGCATTATGCTGTGGGGATGTTTTTCAGCAGCAGGGACTGGGAGACTAGTCAGGATCGAGGCAAAGATGAACGGAGCAAGGTACATGTGCATTTTATTGAGGAGTGGCATCCGTCTAGCCTCTCTACCACGAAGGCCTGATTGGTGGAGTGCTGCAAAGATGATGGTCCTTATGGAAGGTTCTCCCATCTCCACAGAGGAACTCTAGAGCTCTGTCAGAGTGACCATCGTGTTCTTGTCACCTCCATGACCAAGGCCCTTCACCCCCAATTGCTCAGTTTGGCTGGGCGGCCAGCTCTAGGAAGAGTTATGGTGGTCTGACCACTGTGTTCTTGGGGACTTTCATCCCTGCAGAAATGTTTTTGTACCCTTCCCCAGATCTGTGCCTTGCCACAATCCTGTCTTGGAGCTCTACATACAATTCCGTTGATCTCACTGCTTGGTTTTTGCTCTGACAACTGTGGGACCTTATGTAGACAAGTGTGTGCCTTTCCAAATCCTGTTCTATCAATTGAATTTACCACAGGTGAACTCCAATCAAGTTGTTGAAACATCTCAAGGATGACCAATGGAAACATTGTGTACCTGAGCTCAATTTCGAGTCTCATAGCAAAGGGTCTGAACAAGGTATTTCTTTTTTTTTTGCCAACATTTCTGAAAACCTGTTTTCGTTTTGTCATTATGGAGTATTGTGTGTAAATGAGGATGAGGATTTTGTTTTAATTTATCAATTTTAGAATAAGGCTGTAACGTAACAATGTGGGAAAAGTCAAGGGGTCTGAATACTTTCCGAATGCACTGTGTCATATTCTGCTTCCACCGCGCATTCCACTGATTGTAAAACTCTGTCTTTCAGAAAGTGGAGAGCATTAGCAACACTTATGCAGTTCTTCATAATTTGTTTCAAAATAGCATAGTTAAAAAGGATTACCTACACATCCTGAGCAGCTTATGTTATAGACAGAAGCGTGCTACATGGGTTCCTGTCTTCCTGTCTTTTCAGTGGCTAAACCAACTAGGCTCGTAATTTAACAATTTTATTAGTATTTACAGATGGCATAAAAGTTTGTTGTTGAGGCACATGAAAAATGTGTTTACATTCAAATGCCTCTCCTGTAGAGTAGTGACGCAAGACATACGCTTAGTTTCCTGAAATGAGTAACAGTTGTCAAAAGTACAGAGATGTGATCAATGTATTCGTTCATACAAGCACAAAGGACTCCATCAGGTAGACCATTTTTTTAAATGGTTTTGCTGTTTTAAAGGCTCAATCTGCCGATAGTGAAACTGCCACTGCAACATCACCAGATGTTCAAATGATAAACAGCATTTTCTAGTCTCTTTTCAAGTTACAAAGCTGTTTAAGTGTACATGCCAGTTTACATAGTTTACATGCTCCTCCTTGGTCACTTGCATTTGAAGATCACATAAATCAGGCTTTGTGTATGTGAAGGTGTGTTACGTGCGTCGTTGAATGAGTGAGACCAAAGCGCAGCGTGGAAAGTGTTCATGATGATACATTTAATAATGAAATGCCGACAAAACAACAAAATATAAATTAACGTAAAGTTCTGCAGGGCTAGACAGCTACTGTGCAAAAACAAGATCCCACAAACTCAGGTGGAAAACAGGTTGCCTAAGTATGATTCCCAATCAGAGACACCGATAGACAGCTGCCTCTGATTGGGAACCATACCCGACCAACAAAGAAATAGAAAACTAGAATGCCCACCCAAATCACACCCTGACCTAACCAAATAGAGAAATTAACAGGCTCTCTAAGGTCAGAGCGTGACAAGGTGACTGAGGAGCATTAAATATTAAACAGTTAAACTGCAACTGTTAAACTTTTCTTCCAGAAAAGGTTTGTTTCTTATTTCTCTGTGTTTATCAAGGCCTACTATTACAATGCAGAAGACGGGAGTGGCTACTTGGCATGGAGCCTGAAGCACCTGCAAAAGGAGCCTGCAGAGGGAAGAATAAAGTCCCCTCGCAGATCACTAACAGGCTGGTCAGGTGGTTGGCATACATACTGTAATTGTATTTTATTTATGTGTGTATGGTTTGTGCTCGCTTGGATGCAGGCATGTGAGGGTGTAGGCATGTGAGGGTGTAGGCATGTGAGGGTGTGTTCACAAATGAGTGGGACTTTTTTGTTACGGGTTTTTCCTCAAGATTCAGTGTAATGGAGTTTGTTTGGACCGTTTATACCAGTGTTGTGTGTTCCTCTCCTTTTTAATATTTGGTTGAAGGTGGACCAGCTGCTGAACAGATAAAGACTGGCTGAGTGAAGAAGGGCAGTGTCCAGAGGCCATCGCGCTGATGAAACACACTTCAGATGAAGAAACCGTTGAAGAAAAGATGAAGTTGACCTTTGCCTACTACCAAAAAATTGTCCATGACCCAACTGAGCTTCAGGACCTGTTACGCAACGCTGAGTCCACAGCTGATGTGGAAAATGGCAGAGGCATACCACTTTACACTGTAATATGAAGTTCTAGTATGTACATGTGGGAGGGAGAAGAATTTTAGGATTGTGGTTGAAAGGGAAGTGAGTTAAATGTTAACCCACACCAGCACTGGCAGACATGTTCTGAAAGTTTTCTAATGTCAGAATTACAATGTGTGTTTCTAGGTTGTGACAGTGACATCGTCCATTCTTCTTATCATCCATCTTCTGCCTCCCTCCTCTCAAGGCCGCAACAATCCGGGAAAGATGTCAGCAAGACACGCAGCTGAACATCTTGTGAAGTTCATCAAGGTCAGGCTACAATTCAGCACAAATTTCCCCTTCACCCCTCTTTCCCTATAATACCTATGTGGCATTATAACACCGTAATACATATTAAAATCACTACTGTCTGGCTTCGGAGACTATTAGTAGATGTGATCATTAATAGTAGATGTTCTAACAATACATTATTGTCTTATTATAGGCAGGTCCCAGCATCCAGCAGCATCTTGATGGCATCACCGGAAGTAGTGATTGATAAACATGCAGTACCTTGTAAGGCATCTGGCTCACTGGGCAGTTTTGATGAGCTTTTCAAAGCTCACTTTATCTTTGGTACCTCATAAAGTCAGGGTCTGGCAAACATGTACACTTTTCTCCAAATGACAATTTCTGACATTGACGTTGATACAACTAAGGCGAATCCCAGGGTAGCAGAGCTGAGGGCCAGGATGTTGCATTAAACAGATCTGTTTGAGACACAGAAATGTTTTGTTTTGTTTGCAAATGCCGCCAGGCAACTGCCAACAGCATTGTAAAACATCTGAAGTTAATCCACAGTCTTTGTCCAGGGAAATCTCTGTGTTTATAGTGTGGTCAGGTTGGTTGTTCACATGTATTTGTCACTTTTTTCTGGATTTAGAAAGTATCATAACAAGGAAAATGAAGAGCGATCCGTAGCAGTTTCTGGTAATTATGGTAGAGGCCCTTCTAACACTGCTAACAGTCTTGCAGCAAACTATTTTGGTGATGTGCTATCCCCAAGCTCACATTGTGATTCAGCTCTGTATAATAAGAGTATTGCAGATAATTGTGCCGCAACAATAGCTCAACTCAAATCAGCGGGAGTTGGTAAAACAACAGTGAACACTTTAGCCAGTTCCATGGAAGAGATAGTTGATGATATCCACAGTCAAGCTAAAGAGTCAGTCTTTACAGGAAACTGCCAACAATTATATTGGGTGTAAAATAGAATCAGTGTTTTGGGCAAATTGAAAATTCTTTCAGTGTATTGAATTCTGAAACCAAAAGGTTGAAATATTTCTCAGAAGTGGGGAACTGTAAATCCAGTTGAATATGTTCTTGGCACAATGCAATAGAACCACTGGAACATATGACCAGTTTATTGTTACAGATAAACTAATGTACGTACCCCCATTTTGTAACATCTCTAACATCTGTTAGAGTTTATTGACAAAAATACTTTGAAATCGCTAATCCTCTTGGATCGACGCGTGGCATGCATAAATTGGGTTCAATTTACTTTAAGAACTGTCTCCAAATTGGAATTTCTCTGGTCAATATTCACCTGGTTTCTCTATTTCATGCTCAAGACATAAAAACCTATGTGTTTCACTCACTACTTGACCCAATTGTACGAGATATAAACATTCTGTAAAGTGAGTTACTGTTAGGTTCCCTTGTACGGTCACCAAATTCATGGTGTATCACAACCGGCCGTGATTGGGAGTCCCATAGGGTGGCGCACAATTGGCCAAGCATCGTCAGGGTTTGGCCGGTGTAGGCCGTCATTTTCTATAAGAAAATGTCTTGCCTAGTTAAATAAAAATGAAATCTGTTGCTGTAGCTTATGAGGTGTGGAAACACTTTGTTGCTGTTAAGGATTTTGTGTTGTTGCTCTGTTTGCGTGCTACGTGTTGCTGGTCCTATGTTGCTCTGCATGTGCTCACTGCTCATTGTTTGTTCGTATTGTTTTGTAATGGCTTTTAATAACCTGCAAAGGGACTGCTGTTTATTGAAACGTTGATTAATGTGCTCTGTCCCTGTAAAAATAAACTCAAATTCAAGTAGACAAATCGACTGTAACACTGGAGAAAATACAGTCATCTCTCATGGCAGACGTTTTGGATCTGCTGCCATGGGTTTGGGTTTTCTGTTTTAGTAAAAGTACTAAGTGGAGGGGGAGCCAGGCCATTTAGCATCTTGAACACAAAACATGTGTCAGTGGCGATCTGTGCCATTTATGATGACGGAGGACAAGCATGGCCTTATTTCTATTACAGCATGTTGGATGACTGTCATTCATATTCCATTCACCTAGTTCAATGTAACATCGATAGATTTAGGCCCCTACATGATACTTACATTTTCCCTATACACATCATGAGGTTGCTACAACCTAGCCTATGAATTAAAGTTTACAACTTAGGTGCACACAGGTCGAGAGAAAGATTTGAGATGACAGACAGTGACACATTCAATACTGCTTGGCACACTCTTTCCTGAATCTAGCTTATCTAGGGTGCAAACGAGTGTTTCTATTGGACAATTTCAGGTATTTTTTTATCCCTGTTTCACTTGCTTCCGTTTAAGAAAAATGTTTCAACAGAATCAGCGGAACAGAGTTCACTTTCATAGCAGCCACATTGTATTCATTCTATCCTCTATGCACTCTCCTCCTCTTCCCTTCGTTTGTGGACTTGAACAACACATCAGCTGTATGTGACCAGACGAGAAAACCTTTCGAAGCCCAACCATATCATAACCGCTACACACAGCCTACATCATTGTCCCCATATTAGCTAAAATAACGTCCTAGTCAGCATAGCTAATATAACTAATGCATTAGTAAACCCTCTACAATCATGCAGTAACGTTACAGTGTATAGTCAGTAAGCAGTTACACCAGCGGGCCCCGGTGGTAATAACTTAATAAAACCAAAAGCTTACCTTGACTTGGAAGAGTGCCAGCTAGCTAAGATAGCATCCTTCTGTTTGAGCCGTGTTGTTTGAGTAACTAAACTAGCCAGCTGCATTTTCTAGCTATGTAGGTGAAACTGGGTGAAAAAATGACGAAATGTCTTTCTCTCTCCAGCTCTCTCTCTCTCTTGCTTCTCCAACTCAATAGAACTTTAATAATTTAAAAAAGAATAATGGGCAAAAATTGTACCGTCCAGGTGTGCAAAGCTCTGAGACTTACCCAGAGAGATTCTAACATGTATTGACTCAGGGGTGTGAATACTTATATAAATGAGATATATCTGTATTTCATGTTCAACATGTTTTTAATTTGTCATTATGGTTTATTGCATGTAGATGGGTGAGAAAAACAATCAATTTAATAAACTATGAATTCAGGCTGTAACACAACAAAATGTGGAATGAGTCAAGGAGTATGCATTTTTTCTGAAGGCACTGTATATCACAGTGGTGTATTAACTAATTGGTTATAGAGCAAACAATGCAATTATCACAACATGTAGGTTGTAATATGCCTTTTTTCCCAGGCTTGGCTTCCCCTTCCTTTTAATCCTTCATCGGATCCTCCTCCCTGTACAGTTAAATTAAACTAAATTACTCCCTGTACAAACAAATGTAAAAACATACACACAGTACATATGCACGCAAACACACAGTACGTACAAACTTACCCATTTGGACACACTGACACACACAGTCCGCATGTTCCAGGAACACCTTTCTTAATTAAGCCCTTCTATATCACTGTCAATCAAATTACTCGAAGAATGTGTTACTTTTGTGAGGAGTATAACAGGAAAAATACCAACCAGTTAAAAATAGCGGCCAGTCTTCCCACAGATGGGCTGAAATGTGTGATGGAGTGTTGAGAGGTGCGGTAGTGACGTGAGCAGTCTGGCTCGACTAAAGTGTGAACAGGCAGGTGTAAAACTACAGAAAGGCCTCCTGAGAACTTGGAAGTGCTAACACAACAGCACAACCCACCCGCCTTCCACAGCTGTGACAGAGCACCTGCACACACAAAAACACACAAATAGACACAGACAAACAGACAGACAAAGACATACACACTCACTCTCTCATATGTTGTAGGTTTAAATAGGATTTGCCAGTGTCATATACCTCCACAACCTGTAGAGTAACATCCAAGCATTTGCTGCTCTCTAGTGGTGGTTCAGTCTCCACTATGAAGGTCCATGTGTTTCCATTTGAAAGGTATCTTATGAAATACCTTTATTTTACTGATTATATTTTGGACCATGGAATTTGTCAACATAAAATCATTGTAATGATGCGTTGTTAAGGATTAATAGCACAAGGGAGGATGGCAACAGGTTGAACAAAATCATAAAGAAAGCTGGTTCTTCCATCAGCACCCACATGGACAATCTAGACCCCATTCTGAATAAGCCAATCCTCAAGCAGCTCAAGAGCATAGAGACCAACACGGGCCACCTCCTCCACAGTATCTGTTCGGACCGTTGCAGTGTAATGGTAGACAGATTTATTTTACCTAGGAGTCAAACAGAATGTTTCCACAGATAATGTTTACCTTATGCTATGAGGGTTTTTAACATGAACACTTAGCAGCACATACAGTACCAGTCAAAAGTTTGGACACACCTACTCATTCCAGGGTTTTTCTTTATTTCTACTATTTTCTACATCATGTAGGAACCAAAAAAGTGTAAAACAAATCAAAATATATTTTATTTTTGATATTCTTCAAAGTAGCAACCCTTTGCCTTGATGACAGCTTTGCACACTCACACTACTTATTTTTCACCATAATTTGCAAATAAATTCATTAAAAATCCTACAATGTGATTTTCTGGATTTTTTTTCTCTCATTTTGTCTGTCATGGTTGAAGTGTACCTATGATGAAAATTACAGGCCTCTCTCATATTTTTAAGTGGGAAAACTTGCACAATTGGTGGCTGACTAAATACTTTTTTGCCCACTGTATAACACTTTTTCTGTTACTACATGATTCCATGTGTTATTTCGAAGTTTGGAAAAATAGTAAAAATAAAGAAAAACCCTTGAATGAGTAGGTGTGTCCAAACTTTTGACTGGTACTGTATGTGCTGCTTTTAGTGTGTTTTTAGTTGTGTTTTATTGTGTATTTATTGGCGTTCTCTGTATTGGCTGGTGCAATCAACATTTCCCTTCTGGGGGATTAATAAAGTACTATCTTATCTGTAATGGCCTTACGATCTCTCATCATACAATAAAGTATCTACAGCAACAATGGCTAATCACCCAACAACAATATTCTTATAATACATGTTTTGTTTCCCTGTAACACAGGATTTGGTCAAGTAATTATGGATTTTGCAAACTGATGTTTTTATTTTTAACACTATCTTATGTGATGAAACAAAGCACTTGCACTCCTTTACATTCATACCCAAAGTTCGAGCAAACATCTTGTGTCTTTTAACAGGAAGTGAACATCAAGATTATAGGCCTATGGCAGACGATTTGCCTCAGTAACTACTGTAGGGATAATAATATTTAACAATCTACATTTAATACATCTTACTATCTGACTCCATTTAATATAGTAAAACCATGTGCAATAAGATTAAGAAATGGTAATGAGAAGATAATCCAAGGTATTAGTTAGTTCTTCTCAATGAACAACTTTCAAATAGATAACAAACATGGATGCTATGGTATTATTCTCACACATTCCAATAGTCAGTCCGCTGGATACTGTAGAGAGGGAGAGATACATTTTGGCCCCTCAAAAGGGGGAAGGGCTGTTTTAGGGCAAATTCCCATGCAGCCCCAGGTGACAGAGAGCACATAAGTTTGAGGCAGGGCCTACACTTCCACTCTGCTGAAGTCATCTGTCCCTTCATCTGGACGTTCAATAGAAGGCAGCATCTTTCTCTATTTCTGGTGTCCTTTTCTGCACACCCATGGTCCATTTCTGGCCACCTCAAATGCTCTGTCCAAGTCACTGTCCTCAGTAGCATCTTTAAGCGACTGCATCACAAGGGCATTTCTCCTCCTTGTATCCTCCATTCTCACTGGGTTAGCTTCAGGGAAATGTTGAATTAATTCCTTCTTCCTTTCTTCTCCTGGGGAAATCACTGAAAACATTGTATATCCAACACCTAGTGCACCGACCAGCGCTTTGGATACCAGGATAGTGACTCTGCTCATAGTATTACTTGGTCCGTTCGGTTTTGCACATTTGTTTTCTATGTTATCAATCACTGTTGTGTTTTTCCTTCAGCAGTGCACAATGTCCACCCAGAGGTTTTGTAAGTGGCTTTATTTTGGTCTGTTGACAGTCACAATGCATTCTGGGATGGGAACAGAACGGAAGCTGCCTGGCACAAAAAGCATTGACTGTCAGCTGTGTGATCCAAGCAAGAGTAAGAAGAACTAGCAAGAACAAGAATGTGATCGCTGTGATTCCCTTTCAAAATAAAAGTCCTGAGATGAAACTTGTACAAAATGTTACAAATTGTCAAAATTCATACCAAAGATGTAGTAGCAAATGGCATAAGCTTCACAGAGTTGGAATATTCTTAAACATGATCAACAAAGTAATTATTTAATTAATTTTACAATTATTATTTTGGGATTGGTTCTACATGTTCCATATGCATATCAGTGAGAAATAAACATAAGAGGATCTGAACCATGTAGATGTTTTTCAATCTGTAGAGAGGTTGAATGTCGGTAATGTAATTAAAGAGATTCTTCAGTACTTTTGCATACTTTTTAGCCAGTAGTTCTGAAAGTAGTGCTCACAAGCCAAAAAGTGGTCCCCGAAATCGCGTACTATGTTACATGCAGATATGTGCACCACGTCATTGGTCTCTCTGTCTCACTCTGCTGTGTGTGCATCTTGCTAGCTGTCACTCTAATGTCGAGGAGCTAAGCTCATTGGCTATGAACACGAATTGTTAGGGGGCTGGCCCAGGTGGGGAACAATGTTGGGAAAATGTCCAGAAAAATAGTAACTTTCAAAATAGAGATTTCGTGGCTAATTGAGGTAATACAATAATTCTGCTCATAGATTATGCATACATGAACTGCACATTGACACATCCAGCCCAAAGCGGGTGGTTTAATGGACCCATCTTGCACACATAATTTATGGTAATTAGGTTTGACATTTCACTCAAGAGCCTCAAAAACCCTTTTTAACATGGTAACCAGGGTACCATTAATGTGTGGCGGACCTCTCCAAATGCCTTTCTGATAAGCAAAGAGAGACTGAAAGGAAAGGCTGCTTTTCAAGGCTACTTTTCAAGTATGTCCATATTCATGTCCATTCTTTATGTGTGAGAGCAGCCCATCTACATTGTATTGTATTCACTGCAGATTCTACAGTATATGCCACCTAAACCTGCTTTTCCACTGAGCAAGCAAGGTCTTATACGTTATTATGTTTTAGTTCAATAATCACTGACATGCAACGTCCCACCACACGTACACTGACTGTACAAAACATTAAGAACACCAGCTCTTTCCATGACATAGACTGACCAGGTGAAAGCTTTGATCCCCATTAAATCCACTTCAATCAGTGTAGATGAAGGGGAGGAGACAGGTTAAAGAAGGATTTTTAAGCCTTGAGACAATTGAGACATGGATTGTGTATGTGTGCCATTCAAAGGGTGAATAGGCAAGACAAACGATATAAGTGCCTTTGAACGGGGTATGGTAGTATGTGCCAGGTGCACCAGTTTGAGTGTGTCAAGAACTGCAACACTGCAGGGTTTTTCGTGCTCAACAATTTCCATGGTCCACCACCCGAAGGACATCCAGCCAACTGGACACAGCTGTGGGAAGCATTTGCATCAACATTGGGGCTAGTATCCCTGTGGAACGCTTTCAACACCTTGTAGAGTCCATGCCCCGACGAATTGAAGCTGTTCAGAGCACAAAGGTGCAACTCAATATTAGGAAGGTGTTCCTAATGTTTTGTACACTTAGTGTACATAGAGTATACGACACATATGATGTAAAATATACATCTGATGAATCTGTGGACTGTGGAAAGAAGTTCAAGGCATGCTTGATCTAGACTTTTCTGGCACATTGTTCCAGGGGATTTTTATTTTATCTTTTAGATTATTATGATTATTTTTCTCTTTTCTCTGGTGAAGAACCTACTCATTGGATTGGTGAGCCTTAAAGAGTGGTTCTGGCAGCCGTCCTTGAGCTTTATTCTTGTATAACAACTCCACGGCCCTCCCAGAATCTTCTTGACTTTTTCAATCATCATCTTCAGATACTGTTATTGGCACATGAACAATGTGCCAATAACAGTGCTTGTTACTGTTATTGTTAATAACAGTGCTGGCCACCGTGCTTGTGGCTGTACAAATAGGATAACTGTTTTTTGGTTCCAGCAAGAACTCTTTGGGTTCCGTGTAGAACCCTCCGTGGAAAGGATCCAAAAGGATTCTACCTGAAACCAAAAAGGGTTCTTCAAAGGGTTCTCTTGTGAGGACAGCCAAAGAACCCTTTTAGCCCTTACAGAATAACCACATGAACACGTTTTCATGCGATCACATGTGACCTTATATGATAACATGTGACATGCAAAGTGATAACATGAAACTACACATGTGAAAACGTGATCACGTGAAGTGTTCAGAAATCATTTTTTTCATGTGACTTTACACATGTGAAAGCATGTTTTTTTCTGTAGGTTCTAGATATCACCTTTTTTTCTAAGAGTGCATTGTCTATGGAAGAAGCATAACCCATGGGTGAATCATGCCCTGTTCTGTGTTTACCAAAGGAGGCAAGCGGACATAGAGTGTCTATGGAAGAGTAGACCGGTCAAGGGGAGGAGAGCTAGGGCTGGAAATTATACCACTGGGAGAGAGAGGAGAACCACAGGGGGATTTGGTGGGATGGGATAGGAGCAGGAGACCACACCCGTCACCTCTGTCTCGCATCCTCATCTCCTCCTCCAGTTTCTTGGGATCTTTTCAATACCCATTCTATTTTATCTCTCAAAACATTGTATTTTGAGCCTGTGTATATGTGAATGACTGATTGAACAAGTTAAATAGTTCATGTAACATAGTCCTATTTAGGAAGAATAGTTTATCAACTGTGTTTGATGGTAATGTGCAGCTGTTCTCTTTGTCTGCTACTTAAAAAAAAATGCCACAGCTTCTATCATGTTTTAGGGAAGACCCAGATGCAGACAGTGTCAAAGTAACAAAAGTTTTTTACTAGAACAGGGTGCAGGCAAAACGACAGGTCAAGGGCAGGCAGAGGTCAGTAATCCAGATCAGAGTCCAAAGGTGCAGAAAGGCAGGCAGTCTCAGGGTAGGCAAAGGTCAATAATCCAGTGTGGTGGGGCAAGGTACAGGACAGCAGGCAGGCTCAAGGTTAGGGAAGGCAGAATGGACAAAACAGGAAGTAGAAACAGACAGGAGCAAGGGGAAAAACTCTGGTAGGCTTGACGAACAAAAGTAACTGGCAGACAAACAGAGAACACGGGTATAAACACAGGTATGTATGTGTGGGGTACAGAGATTAGGTAGGGGTTCAAAAATCTTTGCCTCCCAGGTGGCGCAGTGGTACTGCATCGCAGCGCTAGCTGTGCCACCAGAGACTCTGGGTTCGCGCCCAGGCTCTGTCGTAGCCGTCTGTGGGGTGACGTACAATTGGCCTAGCATCGTCAGGGCCGGTAGGGATGTCCCTGTCTCATCGCGCACCAGCGACACCCTTTCTTGCTTGGATTTTAATTTCTTCCCATTCTGACTCCGTGTATTAGTCTTTAGGCCTAGTGGAATATATGTAAGAAGAAATTGAAGTTGGAAAAGCCAATTATTGTTATTATATGCCTAACAATATTTGGTTATTCCAGTTCAATTTTGATGACAATATCCTTGATGAATGTTGTGTATATAATGTTATGGTAGCATGATATAACATGTACTTTTTTTCAGGTTTGAATGAGACAAAATATTCCCATAACCGTATTCTTTAAATAAAGTTATTGTTTTATTATTATTATTATATTACTTGTTTATCTCTTTCCTTATCAAAAGTAAGACCAAATGCCATTTGTAATGTAACTTCATCTGCCTGATAGATGAAAAGATAATTAGCATTTTTGTTCAGATATGTAACATTTTAATTAGGTATTAGAGTAATAAAGCAACTGAGGAAAAACTTGACTGAACTAAAATATAAACGCAACATGTCTAGTGTTGGTCCCATGTTTCATGTGCTGAAACAAAAGAACCCAGAAATGTTCTACACACACAAAAAGCTTATTTCGCTCAAATTTGGTGCACACATTTGTTTATGTCCCTGTTAGTGAGCATTTCTCCTTTGCCAAGACAATCCATCCAACTGAAAGGTGTGGCATGTCAATCATTACACCTTGTGCTGGGGACAATAAAAGGCAGTTTTGTCACACAACACAACACACTCTTCACAGATAAATCCCGGTTTCAACTGTAGATGGCATCGTGTGGGCGAGCTGTTTGCTGATGTCACCGTTGTGAACAGAGTGCCCCATGGTGGCGGTGGGGTTATGGTATGGGCAGCATAAGCTATGGACAACAAACGCAATTGCATTTTATCGATGGCAATTTGAATGCACAGAGATACCGCGACTAGCTCCTAAGGCCCATTGTTGTGCCACTCATCCACCGCCATCACCTTGTGTTTCAGAATGATAATGCACGGGCTAATGGCACAAGGATCTGTACACAATTCCTGCAAGCTGAAAATGTCCCACTTCTTCAATGGCCTGCATACTCACCAGACCTGTCACCCATGGAGCATGTTTGGGATGCTCTGTATTGATGTGTATGACAGCAACTTGGCATAGCCATTGAAGAGGAGTGGGACAACATTCCACAGGCCACAATCAACAGCCTGAGCAACTTTATGGGAATGAAATGTTTTGCATTGCATGAGGCAAATGTTGGTCACACCAGATATTGACTCGTTTTCTGATCTACGCCCCTACCTTTTTTTTAAGGTATCTGTGACCAACAGATGTATATCTTAATTCCCAAATTGAATGATAAATTGAATAATTTCCTTATATGAACTGTAACTCTCTACAATCTTTGAAGTTGTTGCATGTTGGGTTTTACATTTTTGTTCAGTGTAAATTGCTACTGTTTATACCACTTGAAAGGAAGAAAAATGCATTTTTTTGTTGACTCCGTAAAGCATGAACTCCGTCAGATTTTTGTCTAACGTCAACTCTGTCAGACTGCTGAAAGACCTGATATGTTAGGGGCAAAAATGGCACTGATGGCTAACCCCCTTAAACATGGGGGGCGGGGAGTAAATATTCGGAAAAAAATATTGTACTCACTGTTCTGGAACATACTTTAACAATTTAAGTATTTGCTTAGCTTGACATAGATGGGCATCTATGATAGGGGTGAGGGCCACAAAAAAAAGGAACTTGTCATGAGGGGCTGCAGTGGATCATGGGTATGTGTACCCACATCCATGCCCCATTTCCCACCTTGCGAGCAAAACAGTTTGAGGCCCCCCTCCTGACAGCAATTCTGCACATTTTGCCACGGGACAGAGAAGATTTAGCAATTTTATAAAAATGTCATGCAATTCTACGCATTTTGCCATGTGGTGGAGAAAAATGTTTGCAGTTTTTAACCATTGTGTTGTCTTAAGGGTCAAAAAAGACCCGCCACTATGTTTAACAACAGAGAAAAGCCCCTAAATTATGATTACTTTTCCTAGAGTGACCACAACATTAGAAAAAGTGAAACATTTACTTTGTTCATATTTCCATGAAAGCTGTACACCACCAGGGTACAAAGATTGTCTTGATCTGGCAGTTATAAAATAATTTACACGCCACAAAAACCACAAAGATACACACATACACACACACAATGAGAAATTCAGATTATATGTGCTACTGATTGAACTCAGACAAAACTAAAATGTTCTTGTGCATGTGCAGCATCTGGCCTCCATGACTCCACACATGACTCAAGTTCACAGACAAAATGTAAAAACATTTCAGACAAAATAAACAACATTTCTGACAAAATAAACAACATTTATGACAAAATAAACATTTCTTGAAAGCATTGTTTACTAATGGGGAATGCAGTCAGATGCTATAAAGGTGCTGCAGATGACAGCCCCCCCCCCAGATCTCTCTTTGCTGAAGCCATGAGTGCATGTTTCAGTGCCCAACAGGTCGTGGATCTGATTTTTTCAGATGTCCCGGAGGAACAAGAGAACAATGATTTAGAAGAGGAGGAGTTATCTGAAGAAGAAGATGGGGAAGAATTACAACCCAGAGCACGATGCATCATCTTCAGATGAAGAAGAAATCCCCCAAGCTGAAAGAGAGACATTTTTGTCAAAGAACAACAAAATAACATGGCCCTTGTCACCATATGACAACCAAGGTCGGACGGCAGCACAAAATGTCATAAGGATGACCCCATGGCCCACAAGACATGCAGTTGCCCATGCCCAGGACATCGCCTCAACATTCTACATGTTCATCACACCAGCCATCAAAAATATAATCCTGGAGATTACAAATTTGGAGGGTTTCTGTAAATATGGAGACAACTAGAAAATGATATATGAGATTGACCTGCGTGCCTACATAGGGCTGCTAATCTTAGCGGGTGTGTATAGGTCTCGAGGCGAGGTTACATGTAGTCTCTGGGATGCAGAGAGTGGAAGGGCAATTTTTCGTGCCACGATGCCACTGAAAGTCTTTCAACACTTTCTCAATAATGCTACGATTTGATAACCATGAGTCAAGACCTGCGAGACATGTGAGAGACAAACTGGCAGCCAAAAGAGAGGTCTCGGAGAAGTGGGTGGAGCGTCTGCCATAGTTCTACAACCCTGGGCCTGAAGTAACAGTGGATTAGCAACTGGTTCCATTCAGAGGTGCATTTTTATTTTCATATCTGTAATGTAAGTGATTTTCACTGTTAATTTTATTATGTATTGCTGTAATATCATTTATTTATGTCATTGTTTTCTGTGACACTGATACTAATTACTGATACTAATTTCTTTTGACAAAATATCACTGTCCTTTCTGGCAGTATATGCCCAGCAAGCCAGCAAGGTATGGCATCAAGATATGGGTGGCCTGTGACACACAATCCAGCTACACTTGGAAGATGCAAGTCTACAAAGGGAAGCCGACCAGTGGAGGCCCAGAGAAGAACCAGGGGATGCGGGTTGTGCTTGATGTGACAGATGGACTGAGGGGGCACAACTCAGCCTGCAGCTCCTGAAGAGGAAGATCACCATGGTTGGCACAGTTAGAAAGAACAAGCCTGAGCTTCCCCCTCCACTCCTCGCAACAAGGGGGAGATAGGCCTTCTCATCAAAGTTTGCATTCACCCCACCACCACTTTAGTTTATTACCTCCCAAAGAATGTGGTCCTCCTGAGGACACTGTACAGAACGTCTGAGATCAGTGATCGTCATCATCCTGGACTACAACCGCAACAAAGAAGGCATGGACAACCTGAACAAGGTGATTGGAACTTACAGCAGGAGGATGACTGCCCGCTGTTCCCTGGTCATCTTCAATTACATCATTGATGTGTCCTCATTCAATGCCTTCATGATAAGGAACAAGATCAACCCTACCTGGATACCTGATAAGCGGAACAAGAGGAGGGTGTTCCTGGAGCAGCTGGGAAAGGCACTTTTAACCCCACACATTCAAAGAAGGGAGCGCCTCCCCTGCACAGAAGCCTCTGCAGCGCTTGTGAAAGCTGTTCAGGGGGCAGAATCTTGAGGCTGCAGGAGGAGATGCCAATTCTGCCCCCAAAGAAGGACTGTAAAACAAATACTATGTGCTGCACATGTGAGAAATACATCTGCAAAGTCCATGCACACACTTGCGTGCTGTCCTACATGTGCTAATTAGAGTTTTTGTTTTGAATCTGTATTATCTTATTTTATTCTTATTTATTGATGTTGTTTACACACCTTGTGGGTGGGGGCAACGGTAAAAGAAATGGGTGAAGACTAATATTTTGTAGTTGAATTCCTCGTTGTACAGTATATAAGAATATATCACTATGTTGCCAAATAAATTCAAGACTGCTGTTGTTTCCCTTCAATAAAATGCATTCAAAACTACTTTCTGAACATTTCTGCTACTTTCTTAGGCTATACAAGTGCTATCTCTTGCTAAAAAATGTATGTTTACACTTATGGAGTACCATTAGCAACCTCTACTTTAGTAAAGAAAACAATTATGACAGGTGTTGTAATAAAAACAAGTGTTGTCCACTGATTAAATGCAGTCTTTCTGCATTGTGAAGAAGGAAAACCCAGATATTCACAAAGTTTGATGAATGACAGGTTGGTTCTTCATCCTAAATTGACTTGGGGTTTAAAATTCAATTAAGCTGCTTTATTTTAGGGATTTAGAGAAAGCTGGTCTTTTACCCTTAGGACAAGGGGAGTATACAGAATGTTAAGATTACACAAGGGTTGATATGATAACTGATGATCAATGGGCCCCACACCGGTTGGTAATTTGAAACATGCTTACTACAAGTTTATATAGCTGGCCGCTAGAATAATTTACCAATCTAAAAAAAATCTGACATGGGCTAACCAAATTTTGAAATCGCATCTTGTGTATTCTATTATTCCAGCCCGACTGGGTTGAAAATAAAATCAATTATTATTATTATTCGTCCTACAAAAGGGGGGATTAGATTGAGATTTTGTGTCACTGATCTACACACACACACACACAATACCCCATAATGTTAAAGTGGAATTTTGTTTGAAGAATTATTTTTCAAATTAAGATTTTTTTTTAAGCTGAAATGTCTTGCGTCAAGTATTCAACCCCTTTCTTATGGCAAACGTTGCACAATCCAGGTGTGTAAAGCTCTTTGTCATGTATACTCCCTCTCTGGCCTCTAGATCACCAGACTGCTGATTATTAAGCACACCTGTCACCATCGTCATGCGCACCAGCGCTTATTGACACTCACCTGGACTCCATCACCTCCTTGATTACCAAATCTATTTATGTCACTTCCTTTTGGTTCCTTCCCCAGGCGTAATTGTTTTTGTTTCATGTTGGTGCTCTGTTCATTTATTAAATGTATTCACTCCCTGAACTTGCTTCACACCTGCCAAAGTGAAGCATAAGGAAATGTTGTTTGTTTTGTTTTGGAGGTGACGTCGGGTCTGGGTTCCGCTGTCGGAGCAACCGAGGATGCCTCAGCCGACTCTTCAGGCTTTCATGCCTTAGCTAGCTTGTCAGGTTTTCAAGCCTCGGCAGGCTCGGCAGGCTCCTGTGCCTTAGCTGGCTTGCTAGGCTCTTGTGCTTCAGGCTGCTCATCAGGTTCATGTGCTTCTACGGAGGCGACCGGTTCGCTCCTGATTCCTGGGAATGTCCCTCTGGTTGGCTTCCTGCGACTGGAGCCGTGGGGGTGCCCGTTAGCGTTACACTCTTTGAGACTTACCCAGAAAGACTCACAGCTGTAATGGCTGCCAAAGGTGATTCTAACATGTATTGACTTAGGGGTGTGAATACATATGTAAATTAGATATTTCTGTATTTAATTTTCAATAAATATGCAGAAATGTCTAAACATTTTCACTTTATCATGTGTGTGTATGTGTGTGTGTAGCTGGGTGAGGAAAAACATACTTAATCCAGTATGAATACTTTCTGGATGCACTGCAAATAGAATAACGTTCCCTGGAGTATTTAATAGTGTTATAATTCTAAACAAAAATAAGTTTGTAGAATTAGAAAAATCTAATGTTAGCATTACATACAATGCCTTTAAACAGTTGTTGGACAAAAAAATAATAATTAAATGAATTTTATGGTGTCTGACGGAGTTTATATAAATCCTGGTGCATTCTAAGAAAATCAAACAAATTAGGTTCTTCTTTTTTAAATGGTCTCATAGTTTAAACATTGGTCTATCAAAATGTACACTGAGTGCACAAATATTAAGAACACCTTCCTAATAGTGAGTTGCACCCCTTTTTGCCATCAGAATAGCCTCAATTTGTTGGATCGTTGACCCTACAAGGTGTCGAAAGCATTCCACAGGGATGCTGGCCCATGTTGACTCCAATGCTTCCCACAGTTGTGAAGTTGGCTGGATAACTTTTTGGGTGGTGGATAATTCTTGATACACACAGGAAACTGTTGGGTGTGAAAAACCCAGCAGTGTTGCAGTTATTGACACACTCAAACCAGTGAGCCTGGCACCTTCCATCATACCCTGTTCAAAGGCGCTTAAATCTGATGTCTTGCCCATTCACATTCTGAATGGCCCACATACACAAGACATGCCTCAATTGTCTCAAGACTTTTTAACTTCTTATGGCTGGGGGCAGTATTGAGTAGCTTGGATGAATAAGGTGCCCAGAGGTGCCCAGAGTAAACTGCCTGCTCCTCAGTCCAAGTTGCTAATATATGCAAATTATTATTAGTATTGTTCTAAAACTGTTTGAATGATGTCTGTGAGTATAACAGAACTCATATGGCAGGCAAAAACCTGAGAAAAAATCCAACCAGGAAGTGGGAAATCTGAGGTTGGTCGATTTTCAACTCAGCTCCTATTGAAGATACAGTGGGATATTGGTCATGTGTCACTTCCTAAGGCTACCACTAGATGCCAACCGTCTTTAGAAACTTGTTTGAGGCTTCTACTGTAAAGGGGGGCTGAATTAGAGGGGAATGAGTCAGAGGTCTGCCAGCAGTCACGAGCTGGTCACACGCATTCACATGAGAGGTATCTCCCATTCCATTTGCTTTTCTTAAGACAAATTAATTTTCCGGTTGGAACATTATTGAAGATTTATGTTAAAAACATTCTAAAGATTGATTCTATACAACGTTTGACATGTTTCTACGGACTGTAACGGAACTTTTTGACATTTCGTCTGCAACTAGTGAACGCGCTTCGTGAGTTTTGATTTGTTCACCAAACTCGCTAACAAAAGTAGCTATTTGTACATAAATGATGGATATTATCGAACAAATCATTTATTGTGGAACTGGGATTCCTGGGAGTGCATTCTGATGAAGATCATCAAAGGTAAGTGAATATTTATAATGTTATTTCTGACTTCTTGATATCTTTTTGGCTTGTTGGGTCTCTGAGCACCGTACTCAGATTATTGCATGGTTTGCTTTTTCCTTAAAGCTTCTTGAAATCTGACACAGCGGTTGCATTAAGGAGAAGATTATCTATACTTCCATGTATAACACTTGTATTTTCATAAACATTTATGATGAGCATTTCTGTAAATTGATGTGGCTCTCTGCAATATCACTGGATGTTTTTGGAACTACTGAACATAACGCACCAATGTTTACTGAGATTTTTTTATATAACTATGAACTTTATCGAACAAAACATACATGTATTGTGTAACATGAAGTCCTATGAGTGTCATCTGATGAAGATCATCAAAGGTTAGTGATTAATTCTCTCTCTATTTCTGATTTTTGTGACTCCACTCTTTGGCTGTAAAAATGACTGTTTTTCTGTGACTTGGCTCTGACCTAACATAATCGTTTGAGGTGCTTTCGCTGTAAAGCCTATTTTAAATCAGACACTGTGGTCGGATTAACAACAAGATTACCTTTAAAATGTTACAAGATATTTGTATGTTTGAGGAATTTTAATTATGAGATTTCTGTTGTTTTGAATTTGGCGACCTGCACTTTCACTGGCTGTTGTCATATCGATCCCGTTAACGGGATTTCAGCCCTAAGACGTTTTTAACCTGTCTCTTCCCATTTATTTACACTGATTTGAAGTGGATTTAACAAGTGACATCAATAAAAGATAATAGCTTTCGCTTGGTGCATTCAGTATAGTTTTGAGGATCAGAGAAGTGAAGATGTTGTTTCTCACCTTTACCACCTGGGGGGCGGCCAGTCAGGTCCAGTACCCAGTTTTACAGGGGGGGTTGAAACCCAGGTCCTCAAGCTTAAATATGAGCTTGGAGGGTACTATGGTGTTGAATGCTGAGTTATAGTCAATGAACAGCATTCTTACATGGGTATTCCTCTTGTCCAGATGGGATAGGGCAGTGTGCAGTGTGATGGCGATTGCATTGTCTGTGGACCTATTGGGACGGTAAGCAAATTTAAGTGGGTCTAGGGTGACAGGTAAGGTGGAGGTGATATGATCCTTGACTAGTCTCTCAAAGCACTTCATGATGACCGAAGTGAATGCTACGGGGCGATAGTCATTTAGTTCAGTTACCTTTGCATTCTTGGGTACAGGAACAATGGTGGCCATCTTGAAGCATGTGGGGACAGCAGCCTGGGATAGGGAGAGACTGAATATGTCTGTAAACACACCAGCCAACTGGTCTGTGCATGCTCTGAGGACGCGACTATGGATGCCGTCTGGGCCAGCAGCCTTGTGAGGGTTAACATATCAAATGTCTTTCTCAAGTCGGCCACGGAGAAGGAGAGCTCACAGACCTTGGTAGGGGGCTGCGTCGGTGGCACTGTATTATCCTCAACGCGGGCAAAGAAGAAAATTAGCTCTCTTACGAGTCGACGTGTGAATTTTGATTTTGACTATTTACATCAGATGCGATCAGGACATTTGGGGGCAGGCCGAACCACATAAACATTCATGGACATTTAGTTAACTAGCTGTTGTTAGCTAGTTTGACCTGGGGGATGAACATTAGGGTTGTTATTTTACTTGAAATGCATATGGTCATTTTCTAAATATTATTAAATGTATTGTTTCTCTAATGATTTAACCACAGATTAAATGGGAATCCTAGTTAGATGCTTGGTGATGCGCACTTGCAGGATGAAATTATTGACTACCATGGGTTCGTGTTATTGTACAGGTAAATTCAGATTTAAAACATTGTTTGTTTTGTTCCTCCTGAACACAACCCTGGATGAACTCATTGAAATGGTCATGTTATAACTCCATAATGCAGCTTATTGACACTTTATGCAAAGTGAAATCCTCTTCATGCTAGCCTGGCTTACAGTACCTGTGTTAAATGCTGAAGGTTAGCCCACTGCTTTCTCTCATTGATCGTTATTGTTGACTATCTTGGACCTGTCAGGACACAGCAGGAAAGGAGAGGTTCAGGACCCTGACGCTCAGCTACTAGCACGGTGCACAAGGAGTTGTACTGGTGAACCCTAGTCTGAGGTGCTGAGCACTCTTGACTAGTCAGGATCGAGGGAAAGATCAACTGAGCAAATTACAGAGAGATCCTAGATGAAAACCTGATCCAGACCGCTCAGGACCTCAGACTGGGTTTCACCATCCAACAGGACAAAGCCCCTAAGCACACAGCCAAGAAAATGCAGGAGTGGCTTCGGGACAAGTCTCTGAATGTCCTTAACTGGCCAAGTTGCATGGTGCACAGCTATTTTTACGTTTCTCCAGAGATGCTTGATCAGGTTCAAGTCCGGGCTCTGGCTGCGCCGCTTAACCTCTCCAGGGTATGTGGGACGCTAGCGTCCCATCTGGCCAACATCCAGTGAGGTTGCAGAGCGCCAAATTAAATTACAAAAATGCTCATTATAAAAATTCAGAAAAAAAACATATTTTACATAGGTTTAAATATTAACTTATTGTTAAACCAACCACAGTGTCATATTTATAAAATGCTTTTCGGCGAAAGCATACCTAGCCCAGAACATACCTAGCCCAGAACATAGCCCAGTTGACAAATTATTACAAACAGTAACCAGCCAAGCAGAAGCGTTACAAAACTCAGAAATAGAGATAAAATGAATCCCTTACCTTTGATGATCTTCATATGGTGGCAATCAGAAGACATTAATTTACTCAATAAATGTTCCTTTTGTTCGATGAAGTCTCTTTATATATATATTATATATATATATATACAAAAACCTCAGTTTTGTTAGTGCGTTTTCTTCAGTAATCCACATGCTCAAACTCAGTCAAAACAATGTATCCGTAAAGTTCACAGAAACATGTCAAACGATGTTTATATTCAATCCTCAGGTTGTTTTTTAGCCTACATGATCTATAATATTTCAACCGGACAATAACGTTGTCAACAAAACCCTGCGCCCGTGCATCGACTACCAGGGCCTCAACGACATCACGGTGAAGAACCGCTACCCGTTACTACTCATCTCCTCAGCCTTCGAGTCGCTCCAGGGGGCCACCGCGTTCTCCAAGCTGGACTTAACAGAACGTATACCACCTGGTGTGGATACGGGAAGGGGACGAGTGAAAGACTGCCTTCAACATGGTCAGCGGTCACTACGAGTATCTGATCATGCCATTTAGCCTTACCAACACCCCTGTTGTGTTCCAGGCTCTGGTGAATGATGTTCTCCGCGACATGTTGAACTGGTTCGTCTTTGTCTACCTCGACTTCCTTGTTTTCTCCTGCTCAGCCCAAGAACATGTGCTCCATGTCCAATAGGTTCTCCAAAGCCTCGTGGAGAACCAGCTTTTTGTGAAAGCAGAGAAGTGCAAATTCCATCACTCCACCATCCCCTTCTTGGGTTACATTATCACTGCAGGGAGTGTACAGATGGATCCCAGGAAGGTGAGATAAGTGGTGGATTGGCCCCAGCCTACGTCCAGAGTGCAACTGTAACATTTCCTGGGATTCGACAACTTCTATTGATGCTTTATCCGGGGTTACAGCACCCTGGCATCCCGCCTGTCTGCATTCACCTCTCCCAAGGTGCCGTTCACGCGGTCCCCAGATGCTGACTGGGCGTTCCGGGATCTCAAACTGTTTCACCACAGCTCCCATCTTGGTTCATCGTGATCCGTCCCGCCAGTTCGTGGTGGAGACCAATGCTTCGGATGTCGGAGATGGGGCTGTCCTGTCCCAGCGTTCTGCCCTGGATACATCCCTGCGCCTTCTTCTCCTATCGCCTCAATGCCACTAGGAGGGAAAAAATGTGGGGAATCATGAGCTTCTCTCTGTGAAGATGGTGTTGGATGAGTGGAGGCACTTGCTGGAGGGGGTGGATCATCCATTAATTGTGTGGACAGACCACAAGAACCTAGAATATCTCCGCACCACTAAGCATCTTAATTTCAGGCATGCTAGGTGGTCCCTGCATTTCACCTGGTTCAACTTCTCCCTCTCATACCGACCGGGATCCAAGAATGTCAAGCCGGAGGCGCTGTCACGCCACTATAGCCCCACGGCTACACCCCTGGTACCCGAGACCATCTTCCCACCTCGTGCCTCGTGACGCTCTCAGCTGGGGAATAGGGAAGCAGTGTTACCAGCCCAACCCCGGGAGGGGGGCCTACAAGCTTGCCTGCCACTCGGGCTCTATCGGACCCTGACCTTTGTGCGACAAAGCTTTTGGTGGCCTGCCATGGTTCCTAACGTCTCCATGTTCATCGCCGCATGCACGATCTGTACCCAAAACAAAACTCCCCGGCAAGCTCCGGCTAATCTCCTTCAACCTCTGCCTGTTCCTCACCATCCCTGGTCTCACATCTGGACTTTGTCATAGATCTCCCCCCGTCTAATGGCAACACTGCCATCCCCACTTCATTCCTCTCCCCGAGCTACCCTCCGCCAAAGAGAAGGCCATGCTCATGGTGCAGCACATCTTCCGGATCCATGGACTCCCAGTGGACATGGTCTCCGACCGGGCTCCTCAGTTCTCGTCACAGTTCCGGAAGGCATTCTGCACACTCACTGGGTCGTCGGCCAGCCTGTCCTCTGGGTTCCACCCCCAGTCCAGCGGCCAGTCGGAGAAAGCCAACCAAGACCTAGAGACAATGCTTGCTGCCTGGTTTCCGCCAACCCCACCACCTGGAGCCAGCAACTAGTGTGGGCCAAATATGCCCGCAACACCCAGCTCCCCCGTATCGTCTCGGGCAGAGGTTATGGCTGTCCACTTGAGATCTGCCCCTCTGGGTGGAGTCCCCAATCTTTCCCCCCTGTTTATCAGCCCTTTCCCCATCTCCAAGATCATTAGCCCATCTGCTGTTCGTCTTCTGTTGCCCCGTACCCTCCGTATACATCCCACTCTTCATGTGTCTAGGATCCAGCCCATATCACACCCCTTTGTCTCCCTTTTCCCCCTCTCCCCCGTCTCATCAACGGCCAACCAGCGTACACTGTGAGGCGTCATCTGAAGGGTTGGCCTCGGGGCAGGGGATTCCAGTACCTGGTTGACTGGGAGGGTTATGGCCCGGAGGAGAGGTGCTGGGTTCCCGCCAGGGACATCCTGGACCCAGGCCTCATCACTGATTTCCAACGCCGGTACCGCGGTCAACCAGGTATGCACCCAGGTAGGACACCAGGTGGCGCCCCTAGAGAGGGGGGGGTACTGTCACACCCTGATCTGTTTTACCTGTCTTTGGGCTTGACTCCACCCCCTTCCAGGTGTCGCCCATCTTCCTCAGTATCCCCAGCGTATTTATACCTGTGTTGTCTGTTGTCAGCTAGCCAGCTGGAGTTTGATGGCTGGCTTGCTAACTAACATTGAACCTATTAGGTTAACTTTAGCTTGCTATGACAATCGGTTTGTATTGCTAGTAATGCTACTCTATCGATTTGGATTATAGTTAATTTTTTAGCTAGATAACTAACGTTAACGTGACATGTCTTAACAAAAGACCCCAAGTTAAAGCTTGCTGTTAGCTAGCTAACATTAGCTGATGTTAGGTGGCTGGCTTGCTAGCTAACATTAACTTATGTGTATGAAGTGTGTGTAATGTTAGTGATGTTTTCTCAGAATTCCATTTCGTATTGCTAGTTATAGCCTAATGTTAGCTAGCTAACTAGCTAACATTGAACCTATTGGTTAACTTTAGCTAGCTATGACAATCAGTTTGTATTGCTAGTTAAAGCTTGCTGTTAGCTAGCCAGCTGAAGTTAGATGGCTGGCTAGCTACGGTAGCTAACATTACCTGTATGAACTGTTTGTAGTGACGTTATCTCAGAATGCCTTTCGCATCTAATGTATAATAATGCTAAAATATTTATATCTGGATTTTTTTGTCTTTCAGCATCAATCAGTAGAACACATCTGACTCTAATCCACCAGTAATACAGTCATCAAAAAGAGAGCTGGCCCTGGCAAGCAAAGGCAGCAGCGCAGTCATGCACCATTTTTTTACCAACTACGGAGTTGGGAAAATACGTGTGGACCTGAATTGTGATAACTGCAGTGGCCAAAACAAGAACAAGTTACTCTTATCTAAACTTTTAGTCTTAATCTTTATTACACTACTCACAGTTTAGCACGTGTCCTCACATGTGAATCCTTAGAGGGTATGAGCAATGCTGAATGTTTTTCCTCCTAATCCTGGACTATCGGACCACCATTTTATTACATTTGCAATCGAAACAAATAATCTGCTCAGACCCCAACCAAGGATCAGCATCAATCAGTAGAACACATCTGACCCTAAACCAAGGATCATCAAAAGCTGTCCTATAAATTCTCAGACAACCCAAAGATTCCTAGACTCCTTCCACCTACCCAAGGACATCAGAGTACAAAAATCAGTTAACCACCTAACTGAGGAACTCAATTTAACCTTGCGTAATAACCTATATGAAGTCGCACCCCTATAAACAAAAAACATTTGTCATAAGAAACTAGCTCCCTGGTATACAGAAAATACCTGAACTTTGAAGAAAGCTTCCAGAAACTTGGAACGAAAATGGCGGTACATCAAACTGGAAATCTTCCAACTAGCTTGGAACGACAGTACAGTATAGAAGAGCCCTCACTGCTGCTCGACTATCCTATTTTTCCAACTTAAATTGAGGAAAATAAAAACAATCTTTCGCAAAGCTAACTAAAAAGCAAAATTCCCCAAGAGAGGATGGCTTTCACTTCAGCAGTGATGAATTCATGAACTTCTTTGATGAAAAGATCATGATCATTAGAAAGCAAATGATGGACTCCTCTTTAAATCTGCAAATTCCTCCAAAGCTCAGTTGTCCTGAGTCTGCTCAACTCTGTCCGGACCTAGGATCAAGGGAGGCACTCAAGTTTTTATATATTATATCTCTTGACACATTGATGAAAATAATCATGGCCTCCGAACCTTCAAGCTGCATACTGGACCCTATTCCAACTAAACTACTGAAAGAGCTGCTTCCTGTGCTTGGACCTCCTATATTGAACATAATAAATGGCTCTCTATCCATCAGATGTGTAACAAACTCACTAAATGTGGCAGTAATAAAGCCTTCCTTGAAAAAGCCAAACCTTGACCCAGAAAATTTAAAATCCTATCGGTCTATATCGAATCTCCCATTCCTCTCACAAATGTTTGAAAAAGCTGTTTTTGATACCATCGATCACCACATTCTTTTGGAAAGATTGGAAACCCAAATTGGTCTACACGGGCAAGTTCTTGCATTGCTTAGATCTTATCTGTCAGAAAGATATCAGTGTGTCTCTGTATATAGTTTGTCCTCTGACAAATCAACTGTAAATGCCGGTGTTCCTCAAGGCTCCGTTTTAGGACCACTATTGTTTTCACTATATATTTTAACTCTTGGTGATGTCATTAGGAAACATAATGTTAACTTTCACTGCTATACGGACGACACACAGCTGTAAATTTCGATGAAACATGGTGAAGCCCCAAAATTGCCCCCCTTGGAAGCCTGTGTTTCAGACATAAGGAAGTGGATGGCGGCAAATGTTCTACTTTTAAATTCGGACAAAACAGATGCTAATTCTAGGTCCCAAGAAACAAAGAGATCTTCTGATGAATCTTACAATTAGTCTTGATGGTTGGCTCAAAGAAAACTGTGAAGGACCTTGGCGTTACCCTGGATCCTGATCTCTCTTTTGACGAACATATCAAGACTGTTTCAAGGACAGCTTTTTTCCATCTACGTAACATTGCAAAACTCAGAAATTTTCTCTCCAAAATGCTCTACTTTCCGGCTAACAGGATAAAGCACTAAATAAACTTCAGTTAGTGCTAAATACAGCTGCTAGAATCTTGACTAGAACAAAAAAAAATGTATCATATTACTCCAGTGCTAGCTTCTCTACACTGGCTTCCTGTTAAGACAAGGGCTGTTTTCAAGGTTTTCCCGCTAACCTACAAAGCAATTCATGGGCTTTCTCCTACATATCGTTCCAATTTGGTCCTGCCGTACCGCCTTACTGTCCCTAGAATTTCTAAGCAAACAGCTGGAGGCAGGGGACTGGAGTCACTGGCTTACTGGTGCTCTTCCGACTCTTTACTGGTGCTCTTAAGAGCACTTTACTGATGCTCTTCCGACTCTTCTTTTGAGTCGCTGACGTGATCTTCCTGTCCGGGTGGACAACCCCCTTGGATTTGTGCTGTGGGGGAGATCTTCGTGGGCTTTACTCGGCCATGTCTCAGGATGGTAAGTTGGTGGTTGAAGATATTACCCTCTAGTGGTGGGGGGGATGTGCTTTGGCAAAGTGGGTGGGGTTATATCCTGCCTGTGTGGCCCTGTACGGGGGTATCGTCGGACAGTGTCTCCCGACCCCTCCTGTCTCAGCCTCCAGTATTTATGCTGCAATGGTTTATGTCTCGGGGGCTAGGGTCAGTCTGTTACATTTGGAGTATTTCTCCTGTCTTATCCGGTGTCCTGTGTGAATTTAAGTATGCTCTAATTATCTCTCTTTTTCTATCTTTCTTTCTTGCTCTCTTTCTCTCTTTCTTTCTTTCTTTCTCTCTCTCTTTCTTTCTTTCTTTCTTTGCTGGTCATCTATGAACATTTTAACATCTTGGCCATGTTCTGTTATAGTCCGGCACAGCCAGAAGAGGACTGGCCACCTTTCATAGCCTGGTTCCTCTCTAGGTTTCTTCCTGGGTTTACGGCCTTTCTAGGGAGTCTTTCCTAGCCACCGTGCATCTACACCTGCATTGCTTGCTGTTTGGGGTTTTAGGCTGGGTTTCTGTACAACACTTTGTGACATCAGCTGATGTAAAAAGGGCTTTATAAATACATTCGATTGATTGATTGATTGAAAGGGTGTAGACAAAGGAGAGCTCTCCAGTGGGTACCAAAACTTTCAAAGGCCCTTTTCTCAAAAGTGAGATTAAAAGTTTATCAACTTTCAAAGCAGAATTACTTTCCCGTTGTTCCTAAAAAAATGCAGTGTACGATATACAATTTTGTAGCTCTGAATCTCTACTTTTATCCAATATAAAAAACCCAATTTCAAATTTTGCTACATAAAACCGATTTGAGCTGGTCAGTCACATATTGTCACGGGTATTGTAAGGGAAGACCCCCCTAAAATGGACAAAAATGAATGCAAACATATTGGCACCGTACAAAACATATACATGATGTCCAATACTACTCAAATGGACGGCATTTCATTCAAAGCTTATGGCAAATGCCAAGTGTCAAACAGCAAAAATCCAAAAGATGGCGAGTGCTCCACAGTAGATTTTCATATTGCAAATGCACATCTAGTCAAGACCCAAGAGTCAATTTGTATAAATTTGCAAAACAAAAAAATGTATCATCCTGTAAAAAAGTGCTTTCTGGACCGTTTTTCGAAATTCTTTCAATTTAAGAACTGTATGAACATACCTTTGTCATATTTTATTGTCACATTTTTTTCTTGTCCATAAGGCATATGTTTTGTCCATTTACAATATGATTTCATAGGAAGTCTAAAGTCGAAGTCAAAAGTCAGTGAACCATTTCCAAATGCCATAAGAAGTGTCCAAATGTAATATGAAAGTATTGAAAGTACCAAATCAGGATGTTATGTCCATTTGCCATGTACGATCATAGGAATTCAGTTTCCAAACCCAAAATTCAGTGAACCATGTCCAAATGGCATTTATACTGCCCAAATGATATATATGTTAAACCATGAATCAGCCTAGATGGTCTATTTGTCATGTATGATGAGGGAGAAGTGGGACTGTTGTCTTTTAATGATTTTTTTTAAAAACATCCGAAATGACCAGGGGCGCCCTCTATTGGATGAGCACGGGTGGTGGGTGCTCCCTTCCCAACCGTTGCTCCCTTCCCAATGTGCTTCTGGTAACCCATTCCAATCACCAGGTGCATGGCTTTCCATTTGCAATATGTTTCAATGGGCATTTACCATCACGAATTTGACACACTCCAAAAATACTGCAGAAATGCAAAATTGACTGGCCCGATGAGCTTGGGATGGCCGGGCACTGATAGTGGTTCCTCTGCATCGCTCGTTGGTGTTGATTTTAGAATGTCAATTTGGTAATGGTCTATCACTGCTTAAACATATTGCAATTAGACAAAGTCAGCCAGCAAGTCACCGTCCATCAGTTAATTAGATATCATTCTGACACCAAACTGATACAAACTGACACCACAACCACTTTTTCCCACTCGTTTAGAAGCCAACTATCACATATTTCAGAGCAGGCCCATAATTCACAGCGCCTTCTGTTTAAACCATAATAAAAACGTAAAACACATAGTTACGTTCTAGCTGCGGGTCCAGTTCTGACATTATGTGTAGGCCTAGCTGAGGCGACCCTGAATCCCAAGTTTCGGCTCAATAGGTCATTTGGAGCCCGAGAAGCTACCTTAATTGGGGCTGAAAATCCAAATTTTCCGTGCGTTGCTACAGGGTCCTTGAGTAAGCTATCGGACAGAAACGTTAGGGTCCGCCTCTATGGGCCGAGGCGGTTTCAAAGCACCCAGTCTTGCGACTCCGGGACTTTTCTAAATGTGATAATTTTCATGATGGTTAAAATGAATTTAAGTTATTGCAAATGTAAGAGGCTGTTTCTCGGTCTGAGAACATTCTAGAGCCACATAACTCACCGTGCACTATCGACTTGAGCTCTAGAACAGGTTCCTAAAGTTTCAGAGCTCTAGGTCTGATGGTTCTTTGATAGTTTGAACAAAGGTAACTATTGCAGGCTCTGTGTGTCTGTTAGCCCCACACGATGTCACTCCGTCCTTGCTGTGTATGTGAGAGAGCTTTTCTTGGAAATCTGATGGGAGGAATGACTGATTTACAGTTCATGAGGGTTACCTAGTCACACATATGAAGTTTTGGAAAGATGTGACTTTTTTAACCCTTCGAAACAGCCCCTGTGACCCCAATTTAAGGCACGTCCGGTTGGCACAGGAAGCTTAAAGTAAACACATATCCTCATTGGGGTAGGCTTTTACAGAATCCTGAGTTTAAAGTCTTAATTTAAGAATTTACTGATTTACACAGGGTTGAATGCAGTGATTTTCACAAACTGCAGTTTTGGTTTATCAAAACACCTTTAGGGTGAATTTAACCACTACCGGTTGCTCCAGGAAGTTTAGAATCAACACAGGTAGACCTCATAGTGGCCCGATGGATTGTCATCGAAGACAGGTTCATAAGGCCTTCATAACCCACATATGCTTCAGGTTAAATTTAGGGGAAAAGGCAATGTATTTCTATGGGGATAGAAGTCATTGCAAACTGTTTGATGTAAACACATTATTTTCACTGTTAAGTGTTAATGCCACACGGTCAAGGTTTGCACAGATCGGGAGGACCTCAGGAATTGTGCTTCTAACACTAACGGTTCTCCCGCTGTCACCCAAAAGCACCTGAAATTTATGGCCAGGCTTCATTTTGGGCCTACTTCTTTTCACGGTCACTGCGCTCAGACCGAAGTGGGGCATCTCGTTGAACTCGGCACAGCCTAGAGATTATGGTAATGCCATTGCAGGATCTGTGTGTCTTTAACTTGTTGCGTCGAGCAAACCCGTATCCGGTAGCGTAATCATAGCCTCAAGCTCATTACCATGCATAGTCAAGCATCTTTTCGTGACAAAATATCTTGTTTAAAACGGGAATGTTTTTTTATCCAAAAATTAAAAGAGCGCCCCCTATATCCAAGAAGTTAAGCCCCGCACTGTGTCACTCCATCCTTTATGTGTGTGTATGTGTACGTTTTTTCTTCGACATCTGTTGGGAGAAATGACTGATTTACAGTTCACGAGGGTTGCCTAATCACACATTTGAAGTTTTGGAACGATCTGACCTTTTTAACCCTTCCAAACAGCCCCTATGACCCCAATTTAAGGTACTTCCGGTTGACACAGGAAGCTGAAAGGGAACACATACACAAATTTGAGTTTTAAGTCTTTACGTTAAGAACTGACTTATTTACAGAGGGTTGAATGAGTGAGTGTTATTTCAGAAAATCACGGAAATCACGTAGAGTTTCAACACCCACCTTAACAGATTCGTCTGAACATGCCGCAAAAATACATTTCTTTGACCATCACCGATTGTACATTGTACGATTTCTCAAAAATTAGGATAGATAAATGGCTGGTCCTTTTTTCCTGACACCGAAGGTTCATGTACTTTGACGTAAGGCGGTCAAATTAGCGCTCTATTTTCATTTTTGACCTTTAACTTCTTGGAACTCTGGGGGCGCTATTTCATTATTGGATAAAAAAACATTCCCGTTTTAAGCGCGATATTTTGTCACGAAAAGATGCTCGACTATGCATATAATTGAAATATAAAAGAAAACACTCTGACGTTTCCAAATCTGCAAATATATTGTCTGTGAGTGCCCCAGAACTGATGCTACAGGCGAAACCATGATGAAATTTCAAACAGGAAGTGGACCCAGATTTTGAAGGCGCTGTGTTTCAATGAGTCCTTATATGGCTGTGTATGGGTCACGAATGAGCTTAAACTTTCTGTCGTTTCCCCATAGTGTCGACAGCATTGTGACGTATTTGTAGGCATATCATTGGAAGATTGACCATTTTACACTACATATACCAGGTGGCCGCTTGGTGTCCTCCGTCGCAATTATTGCGTAATCTCCAGGTGCATGTATTTTTCTGTTTGCTTCCGAGGAGAAACCCAACTGCCACAAATGATTTATCATCGAATAGATATGTGAAAACACCTTGAGGATTGATTCTAAACAACGTTTGCCATGTTTCTGTCGATATTATGGAGTTAATTTGGAAAAAAGTTTGGCGTTGTAATGACTGAATTTTCTGGGGTTTTTCTTAGCCAAACGTGATGAACAAAACGGAGCGATTTCTCCTACACAAATAATATTTTTGGAAAAACTGAACATTTGCGATCTAACTAAAATGTTGCCTGCTGAATGCTAGGCTTAATGCTATGCTAGCTATCAATACTCTTACACAAATGCTTGTGTAGCTATGGTTGAAAAGCATATTTTGAAAATCTGAGATGACAGTGTTGTTAACAAAAGGCTAAGCTTGTGAGTCAATATATTTCTTTCATTTCATTTGCGATTTTCATGAATAGTTAACCTCTTGGATCTCTAGGGGCGCTATTTCATTTTTGGATAAAAAACGTTCCCGTTTTAAGCGCAATATTTTGTCACAAAAAGATGCTCGACTATGCATATTATTGACCGTTTTGGAAAGAAAACACTCTGAAGTTTCAGAATATGCAAAGATATTGTCTGTAAGTGCCCCAGAACTCATTCTACAGGCGAAACCAAGATGATACGTCAACCAGGAAATGAGCAGAATCTCTGAAGCTCTGTTTTCCATTGTCTCCTTATATGGCTGTGATTGCGCAAGGAATGAGCCTACACTTTCTGTCGTTTCCCCAAGGTGTTTGCAGCATTGTGACGTATTTGTAGGCATTTCATTGGAAGATTGACCATAAGAGACTACATTTTCCAAGTGTCCGCCTGGTGTCCCTGCGTCGAAATTGGAGCGTAAAGCCAGGTGCAATTATTTTTCCATTTGAGAGCAAGGAGAAACCAGGCTTCCACGAAGGATATATCATCGAAGAGATATGTGGAAAAACACCTTGAGGATTGATTCTAAACCACGTTTGCCATGTTTCAGTCGATATTATGGAGTTAATTTGGAAAAAAGTTCGCGTTTTGAGGGCTGAATTTTCATTTTTTTTTTTTTTTTTTTTTGGTAGCCAAATGTGATGTACAAAACGGAGCTATTTCTAATACACAAAGAATCTTTTTGGAAAAACTGAGCATCTGCTATCTAACTGAGAGTCTCCTCATTGAAAACATCAGAAGTTCTTCAAAGGTAAGTTATTTTATTTGAAGGCTTTACTTGTTTTTGTGATAGTTGCCTGCTAAATGCTAACGCTAATGCTAACGCTAAATGCTACGCTAGCTAGCTACTGTTACACAAATGATTGTTTTCCTATTGTTGAAAAGCATTTTTTGAAAATCTGAGATGGAAACCGAATGTCTGAGAGACTTCGTTCGATGACTTCCCGGAAGATCTGGCCCCGGTGCACGGCCCGACACCGTCAGCGAATGTTAAACACATTCGGGGACGTCTAGTAAGGGACAGTACATTTGCAATATGGAGATTCTCATCGATCATACAGCAAATGCAGAAAAGTGCCCTTCAGGTATGTTAGGCCTGAGACAAAGTTAATAGTCGACCGTGCCACTATACCCTCCAGACATTGGCTTCGAGGGCATTATCACTTGGTTTTCATGGATTTCATGGATTTCACCATGAGACCAATGGTGACTTTCAAACAGTTAGAGTTTAATGGGTGTTATAGGAAAAATCTGAGGATGGATCAACAACATTGTTGTTACTCCTTCATTACTAACCTAAATGAAAGAGTGAAAAGAAGGAAGCCTTTAGAATGAAAATATTCCAAAACATGCATCCTGTTTGCAACAAGGCACTAAAGTAAAACTTTATGTCCTCAATACAAAGTGTTATGTTTGGGGCAATTCCAACAAAAAACCATCACTGAGTACCACTCCTCGTATTTTCAATCATGGTGGTGTTTGCATCATGTTATGGGTATGCTTGTCATCGACAAGGACTAGGGAGTTTTATAGGATTAAAAGAATAAGAATATAGCTAAGTACAGGCAAAATCCTAGAGGAAAACCTGTCTGTCTACTTTCCAACAGACACTAGGAGACAAATTCACCTTTCAGCAGGACAATAACCTAAAACACAAGGCCAAATATTGACTGGAATTGCTTACCAAGACGACATTGAATGTTCCTGAGTTGTCTAGTTATAGTTTTGACATAAATTGGCTTGAAAATCTATGGCAAGACTTGAAAATGGCTGTCTAGCAATGATCAACAACCAACTTGACAGAACTTGAAGAAGACATGAAATTGTTGATCGACAGTGCTGTAGCAGTATTGTTTAATAATGTGCTATTGAAATCATCAAGAGTGATAGAGTGCTGCATCAGATGACTTGGCCTCCACAATCCCCTGACCTCAACCAAATTAAGATGGTTTGGGATGAGTCAGACTGCAGAGGAAAAGCAGCCAACAAGTGCTCAGCATATGTGGGAACTCATACAAGACTGTTGGAAAAACATTCCTGGTGAAGCTGGTTGAGAGAATGCCAAGAGTGTGCAAAGGATCTCAAATATAACATATTTTGATTTGTTTAACACTTTTTTGGTTACTACATGATTCCATGTGTTAATTCATAGTTTTGATGTCTTCACTATTATTCTACAATGTAGAAAATAGTAAAAATAAAGAAATACCCTTGAATTAGTAGGTGTTCTAAAACTTTTGACCGGTAGTGTATGTCCACAAGCCTACCTCAACATTCAAGACTGAGAACACACTTCTCAAGATGTCACCAAAGCAGGTTCCAGCCTTTCTAGGGAGTTTTTCATAGCCACCGTCATTCTACATCTGCATTGCTTGCTGTTTGGGGTTTTAGGCTGGGTTTCTGTATAGCACTTTGTAACACCGGCTGATGGTAAAAAGGGCTTTATAAATACATTTGATTGATTGATTGATTGATTGATTGATTGAGAAAGGGACCAGTGGAAAATACTACTAAGCTATGTTTTAGGGAATCGTCTCAGAGCCCAGTGTATGATTATGTGCTTATGTTCAGTGTCAGGAGAATTTTCCCAAATAGAACACGATAAGTCCGCTCTGTCAGATGTCAAAGGCTTCCCATGTCCTTCATCCAGCCAATACTAGCAGATGTTATATGGTTGTGCAGCCTTAAAACTGATTCTATAAGACCAAGACACAAGTGGTTTTTGAGCAAAGAACAAAATGCATGTTTCATCATTTTTTGTGACATATAGTAAGATAGGATTAACAAGAGTTAAGTTAAGTATTTATTCAAATAGCTGCAGTTCATTCAAAGTATTTCCACCTCTACGTTGTGATAATAGTTTTGCCTAGGATACAAATCCAGTCTCCTAAAGTTAATATAAATTAAGTCATTGAGAAAAAAATGAAAATGGTTATACAGTATATACAGTATATAGTGAAAAATATAGTTCTCATGTAATCAAACAAATATCATGGTTACAAATAGAAAAATACACACATTGACCCAAAATGTGTCACCATCTACCAGGCGATTGAAATAGTGACTCAGAAGAATACTGTAAGGCATAGCGTGTTTAATGGAAAGAACTATGATCTTTTCGGCAGGTTCAATATATGTTTTCTTGTAAGCTTCTGGCTTAATGTAGGTTATCTTGTTGGTTTCTGGTTTCTGGATGAAAAACCCCTAGCCAGCAGCATTCTAAAGAAACAAGAATCAACACTGTGTCTACTGCACTTTTAAGCAAATGTAAAGCTATGTGGTTACTTGGGCAATGTTAACTGCGAGAAACGAAGCAAAACAGTGTTACCCAGACCATGAGGTGAGACTACCAAAGGAAACGTTTCCAAAACGGGTATTTAGTGTTATAAAATCCTCAGTTCTGTTTTTACTCTGAAATATGCTGCTATATTCTTTAATGATTTCAAGAGCACATTATTATGCATTACTGCTACAGAACTATTGATCTAATAATTACATTTACATCATGGTAACCATTTGTCCTTTCAGATTTCTCTTTCACAACAAGATTTCTCTTTCACAACTCTTAAATTATTAAAATTAACACTGTCTATTGCCCCACAATACATGTTCAAAATGGCAATATGTAACTTTTTTGGGCTACTCAACCAAATTCACATAAAAATGTTACTGAGTTACTGTATCTGTAATTTCATTGAAAGCAAGTCTAAGAAGCAGTATATCTGTTGTATGTGCACTATTTCTATGCTTCCGGTTAAGTTGAGCTTTTGCATCTTTTACTTTCAGTGTTGTACAAACTTCAAACATCTGAAAATACAATACTTTTGGATATGGAAAATATATTTCACAGCGGTTTAGATGGTACAATGATTCTCTACACTATAATTGCTTGTTTTGTCACAAACTGAAATTAGGTGAAGTTTTAGTGCACTTTTAACATTTTCAGAGTTTATGTAACTCTGGCCAACACTGGTTATTATTGCCTTCACTCTACATTGGTGTTAAGTGTTAAATCGATTCCATCTTAGTATTTTATATATTTTTTCCCTACTACCATTTAACATGAGGGTGTAAACACTTCTTATATAAATTATATGTAATTCAAGGGACCAGAGCGGCCCTGGTCCAGATGATGAAGGGTAAAGTTGTCCCTAGATGCTGATCTTGGGTCAGTTTTGAGTTTTCCCCACTAATGGTTAAGGTTATGATTGGCGGAGGGGAAGGCTAGATCAAGAGAAACTTCACCTCGGAGTGGTCTAGACATTGTTTGGCACGGACACTTTGACAGTCTTTATTTCTGAGATGTGGGAGGACTTTTGGATGATGCAGCTGGTGGTGGTAGTCCCTGTGGCGCAGCACTGCCCCTGGGCCAAGTTAGTCAGAGCAATGGCAGCGTGGATCTCTCTCCACTCTGCCTCCTCCCTCCTCTGGCCTCTCTCACTCTTCCCCTCACTGCGAATGACATAAAGGAGAGATTTAGAGATTTAGAGCCTAGACCGTATCATTAATGCACACTACCCAAGATGAAATCATCATTCACAACAGGGAGACTTCCTACTAACAGACAACAGCCATAGAAATGCATCTGCCTAGACTGCCATTATTTGCTCATCCCAATGTGGGTGTGCCACAACGAAAGGTTGCATTATTACATGTTTATGAATAATACTAAATCTTTATGCTGGACTGTGAAGTGAATATGTCTTCTTTCTTATGCATCTAGAGCGCTTATACTCGCTATAAAGAATGGTACACTGGATAGAAGGGGTCCATAAACAAACAAACAAACATACTCTTACCTGTCACATCTAGTTGATGCATAGTTCACTGTGTCTGAAAACATGGATAGAAAAAAGCCAGACTTACATTTATCGTACAGGAAAGGCCAATTAATGATAAAGTGTGGAGTTTTCTGGAACCTATACTTCGCAAATATTTATTTACATACAGTACCAGTCAAAAGTTTGCACACATATAATAGAATAATAGTGAAGACATCATAACTATGAAATAACACATATGGAATGATGTAGTAACCAATGAGTAGGTGTGTCCAAACTTTTGACTGGTACTATGTATGAGTGTTTTTTGGCATTGTGTTCTCTATTCATATTTTTCAGTTTCTGTGTGCATTACAGTATTTGCATGTGTGTATGTGTGTGTGTGTGTGTGTGTGTGTGTGTGTGTGTGTGTGTTTGTGTGTGTGCACATGTGCACTTTAACTGCGCCAGAGGGCCTTAACTCACTGAAGTATTCCAGTCTGGCTGCTCATAAGCACTCCGGCCAAAACAAATGCAATTATGTTTCTCCTGTGCCTTTTCAGATGGAAAAATACAATATCTGTGCAGTGTCATGAACGCAGACACTCTGTTTCCAGGTCTCCAGAGCTTGTTTGCATCCATAAAGTTATTTCACTGTTTTTCAATCCACCCTCTGCCCTCTCCCTTTATGTTTGGCTGAGGACTGCAGATCATCATACATCATAGAAATGTGTATAGGAGTATTGTGTGAATGAGCGACATGTACTGTAATACTCCCTCTATGGATCTTTAGTGGCAGTGTCTCACCTTCTGGGTGTCTTTGGTTCCACTAAACATATTGATTTGAGCTCAAATGTTGGTTTATCAATCTACAAAATTCACTTTGTTTATAGTTTGGGTGTTATCATCATTTTTTATGATTCGGTTTATAAATGAGTAAGAAATAGTGTGTTGGTTTGCATGTTTGCTCACACGTTTTTCATGTGAACACAGCAGTAGGGCTATCTGTTTTGTTGAGACAAGTCAGACGGACCAAAATATATTTCTCTTCAGGGAGCTATGAGCAGGAAAATTAGAGGCCAATTGCGAGCATACAAAATGCCGCTTTCAATATTCGCTGTCTGAAACATCTCAGACTCCTATTTCTATAACAAGGCCCAGGCCAAGAGCAATTATAGGCAGACAATAAATCATTTGACGCCGCTCACATTTTGCTACTGAATGTCTCTACTCTTTTTTGGTGGTTCTGACATTTATGTTTTAAAAAACAACAACAGTACTTTCTGGAAACCTATTACTAAATAAAAATGCACATGTAAATCATTATGGGGAAATTGTACTCTGCTGTGTTTGTCTCTGCGTCATTCATGTTTTACAAGAATTATCCATTCATTTGACTGAAATAGTGTTTTGTACAAGACCTTAAAAATCATGTTAGCATCTCTCAGACCAAGTCTGACCTGGGACATCAACTACAACAAATATTCAATTCCTTGGCTTACTCTGAAAATAACGTTACCATTCTGATCATAGAAGTCATGAACTCATAAAGTAGTGTTGCACAACCCTGGACTTCAAGGGGATGCAGGGCAGAGAGTTTTCACTTGCCCTCAAAAGTTAGTCAGAGCTGGATTGGCACTACAGATCGAAATCAGTTGCTAATTGAGAGAGATTGAAACCAAGCTACCAAGAAGTATAACTGTTCATCTAGGGTATCAGAAAACGAGGAACTTCTGTCTCACCATGAATGTTTTCATTTTGCAACAAACTAGGTAAAAAAAAAAGTGTGCAGTGTCCTCACTCCATATAAAACATGAATCCAGTAAGATGTATTAGTCTCTGGCTCCTTGAAGGGAAAGACCACTTGTTATAGTTTAACAGCATATTTCAACGTCAAGATCCCCAGTGTGTAGACGCTTTCTGAAGACTTTCACTTGGCAGGCAGATTTAGTGTTTGATGACCTGTCGTTATATTGGACATCCAAGAAACAACACTAATTAGCATGTCCCAGATAGGCGTAGTGACTCTTTTACCCCTCCCCAGTGCAGTGTAAAAAAGCGTTAACGTTCTGAGTTCTTTCGAGACTGCATCAAGGTTCAGCACTGCTCTCCACTCCCATTCCAGAGAAGCTCTAAGCACCCTCTAAATACTCCAGGGACACACCAAAAAAATCTGCTGTGTGCCTGTATAGAAATCTGAAATGTTTCTTGATATCTGAATGTAATGTTCAGTTCTACCAATGTTCTGTTGGTAGCCTACCCTAAAAATAGGTATTTTGTGACATAGGCTAATGAGGTAAGAAATGTATGTGATATATACTGTAATGTTTTTATAAACCAATTTGAGAAACTGTACTTGCAACTTTGAGTGTGGATATAATTATTTGAACTTCCAGAAGCAAGTCTGTGGTGCTTTAGTAACAGGGTCTAAGCAAAAATCCACATTGAAACGCCATTTGTACCAGAAACTTTGGCAAAGGTCCTCATGTCTCACCTTGGGGACAATAAAATCTCAGACATTCTGTAATTGACCCTGAGATCTGCTATTTTCCACCATGGCAAGGAAACAACACACTAGAATATGGATCATGGAAATCATTGGACCAATGAAGTAGTCTACTACTTTGTCTTTGGCTAAACAAGATCAAGGATTTTATAAGCAATGTATTTAGATGTCAGCACAAGTTCTTATTAGCTGTTGCTTTGGTTCCAGGACCTTTCTGGAGTTTAGAGTTGTCAACCTGATTTAGGGCAGTGCTCCTAACTTCAGGTCCTGAAGTGCACCCAAGTGTCAAACATATCTCCCTCTAACCTAGTTGTGTCTTGTCAAAGCTTTCAACATTGACCGATAAGACCAACTGAATGAACAGAAGTTCTGCAAACCTAAAGCGGCAAATCTTAAAAGCTGCAATATAACTTTTTGGGCGACAAAACCATATTTACGTAGAAATGTGAGTTATAGATATGTCATTCTCATTGAAAGCAAGTCTATGAAGCGGTAGATCTGTTCTATGTATGCTATATCTGTGCTTTTTGTTTCTCAAAATAATTTTCACTTGGTTAATAATACAAATCGGAATAAAAATGATAAACATCTAAAAGTTAAAATGCCACCAATGCGAGAGCACCAACCTCTGCAATATGGACACATTGGTTCACCATGAGCCATTGGCAGCTAAATAAATGAGACAGCCTAGGCCAATGTAGCAGTAGGCCTATAACTTCTATTGTTAACTAAGTAAAAATACATAAATCTGACAAATAAAAACGTAAAATATCCGGATGAAAATGCAGGTACTTTTATCTCTCTATACTCCGCCTGTCTGTCACCTTTCTATCTGTCTTACTGGATCCAGCCCAATGACTGCATATGAAGGTCCAGCCCTAAGCTTGCAAACTTTATATCAACTAGCCTATTCTGGACCCTAAGAGTTTCCACACCAGTGAGCTCTGGACAGACACAGCTGTTTTTGCGCAAAAGGAAACGTGTTCAGGTAGGCTAATTTATGAGGTTTCCACTGGATATATGGGATACTCAGAGCATGACGTTTTGGTCTTTCAAAGCGAAGCCTGGTGATTATTGAGGGGGAGAGTGTTGGAAAGATTTTTCAAATACTGTGAGGAAATATTGTTCACAATGGATGCATTTTTTTTAAACTAACTTTATTTAAAAAATTACTGAGAAGCTCAGCTTTTTAGCGGTGGTGAGTTAAGACAATCAGAAATCAGACATCCAGTTAGCCTATGTGTGCTAATGCTCGCACGCTAGAACAACATTAAGAGGATAGAAAAAACAGATATGTGCTCATTGCTCACATGGAGCGCTTCAAACAAAATGCAATGAAAACATTGACAAAACTCGTAAATCATGGAATGAAATAAAACAAAACTTGTTTCTCAGAAGTGTAGCAGGTTGTGACGCTTTCACTCCAACTTCACAGTAAATGACTGTAGGCCTAAATAAAACCTCTTTAGGATAGGGGGCAGCATTTTCACTTTTGGATAAATAGCGTGCCCAATTACAACTTCCTGCTACTCATGCCAAGAATATAAGATATGCAAATTATTAGTAGATTTGGATAGAAAACACTGAACTTTCTAAAACTGTTTAAATCATGTCTGTGAGTATAACATAACTTATGTAGCAGGCAAAACCCTGAGGACTAACCATTCAGAATTATTTATTTTTGAGGTCACTGTCTGTTCATTGGGTTCGCATGGGGAAACGATATTTCTTAGGCAATTGTTTGCAGTTCCTACTGCTTCCACTGGATGTCACCAGTCTTTGGAATTTGGTTGAGGTTATTCCTTTGTGCAATGAAGAAATACGGCCATCTTGGAAAAGGGTAACGCTGTTGAGAGTTGGGCAAGACTTGAAAAGTAGCGTTAGTTTCCTCTCGTCCTCTATTGAAAACAGATAGACCCGTCTTCAATTTGATCGATTATTAACTTTTAAAAATACCTAAAGTTGTATTACAAAAGTATTTTTAAATGTTTTGGCAAAGTTTACAGGTAACTTTTGAGATATTTTGTAGTGACTTTGTGCAAATTGGAAGCTGTTTTTTTCTGGATCAAAAGCGCCAAATAAATGGACATTGTGGATATATATGGATGGAATTAATCAAACAAAAGGACCATTTGTGATGTTTATGGGACATATTGGAGTGCCAACAAAAGAAGCTCGTCAAAGGTAAGGCATGATTTCTATTTTATTTCTGCGTTTTGTGTAGCACCTGCAGGGTTGAAATATGCTACTCTCTTTGTTTACTGTTGTGCTGTCATCAGATAGTAGCATCTTATGCTTTCGCCGAAAAGCCTTTTAAAAATCTGACATGTTGGCTGGATTCACAACGAGTGTAGCTTTAATTTAGTATCTTACATGTGTGATTTAATGAAAGTTCGATTTTTATATAATTTTATTTGAATCTGGCGCTCTGCATTTTCCCTGGCTTTTGGTCAAGTGAGATGCGACTGTCCCACTATCCTAGAGAGGTTTAATCCATGCATTAACAGAAATTAATCTAACAAATTACGGGGATTAACGATAAATTTACTACTGGTGACGTGTGATGGGGAATTTATGAAAATAAACATTCAAAGGGAAAACAATTAGCAAAAAACAATATTGTGCAAGAACTGTCAGGAGACAGCTGAGCCATTCTGGAGAGACACTTGCCTATATCTTTGCCACACACACCCCTCCCCTTCTTCTTGTCTCAACATTTCCAATTATACTGAAGACACATTATCTTCACATATTTTAGATGCATTGTGTTTCACTGACAGCCGCATCTCAATAATCAGCTAGACCTATTGCCACTCGCGCTGCCCAAATTGAGGTCCTCTAGGCATAGGCCTACACGCTTGAGGTTTGAAACAATAAAGCTTTAAAATAAGCTAATGAAGTCATGCTCTCTGGTGAAGTATTTTGAATAATTTTATTTCTGTACACAGTAGGCAGGAGTAATTCTATATTTTTGGCAAATGTAATTCCATTTACTCTAGGCTGCAGTGATACTGTTACCAAATCTTTTCCTATGCTTAGGCTACTCCTCAGAGCACCCTCCTATGCACAATATCTTCCCATGGCTATGCCTCCGCCTCAAAATGTGCAAAATTGCATAAAATTTGTTATAAAATTGCTAAATCTTCTCTCCGCCCCATAGCAAAATGTGTAGAAATGCAGCAAACTTGCTGTAAAATAGCTAAATGTTCTCTAAACTCCATGGCAAATTGTGCAGAATTGTACAAAATTAACTGATGTTGCCCATCCCTGGTTTAGACGATACAATGATTCTCTACATAATGACTGCTTGTTTTGTCACGTAAACTAAAATTAGCCAAACTATTCGAATTTTAGCAACCAGGAAATGGTGGAGCTATTTCTGCATATTCTACCATTAACCCTTGAAGTAAGCTAGTGCCATGTCACTGATCCACAACCGAGTCCAGTCGTTGTAAAGCTACAGTACGTTAGCTAGTATGTCTGCATATGACATCTCTTATATCCTGCATATGGCAGCGTTCTGTAGACTTTGTTCAGCATTTCAAGTAAAGTGTCTCCAAAGAATAAGAAATCCCTTACCCATATGGTAGAGAGAGTTTGTCTCTGCCTCAGAGGAAGAAGGCGATACGAGTTCGTCGTCACACTCGTTGGAGCTGAACGACCCTGAGTGGTTTCTCAGGTGGGACTTTGTGACGTCATCAGGGGTTGCCATCACGTGTCGTAGGGTGTCGTTAATGTACCGGTTCAGCAAGCTGCTCTTGTACTTGGGGGGTGGAGCGACATTGTCGTCACTGAAGGCAGGATCAGTCCTGTTCTCCTGTTTGATGACACTCTTAAGTGAGGGCCTGGAGAGCTCTGGTTGGCTAGCTGGAGTTTGTAAGTGACACTCATCATCTGCAACAAACAAAAAAAAATATATAATAATAATGTTGGTCCTCCATCAACTGCCTTTGGTCTCCAAAAGAGGCTGAACATCTCAAACATACATTTTTAAGTTTCAACTGCAGTGTTAAAAGGTCAGCAACTCTATTAGTAAAAAAAATACACAGAGAGTTCATTTCGCATAACATAAATTCAGTGGTGTAAAGTACCTAAGTAAAAATACTTTAAAGTACTACTTACGTATTTTTGGGGGTATCTGTACTTTACTTTACTATTTATATTTCTGGCAACTTTTACTTTTACTTCACTCCATTCTGAAATAAAATATTGTACTTTTTACTCCAAATATTTTCCCTGACACTCAAAAGTACTCGTTACATTTTGAAAGGAAAATTGTTAAATTCACACACTTATCAAGAGAATGTCCCTGGTCATCCCTACTGCATCTGATCTGGCAGACTCACTAAACACAAATTCTTTGTTTGTAAAATATGTCTGAGTGAGTGTGACCCTGGCTATCCATCAATAAAATAAAGAACATTGTGCTGTCTGGTTTGCTTAATATAAGGAATTTGAAATAGTTTATACTTTTACTTTTGATACTTAAGTACATTTTAGCAATTCCATTTACTTTTGATACTTAAGAATTTTTAAAACCAAATACTTTTAGACTTTTACTCAATTAGTATTTTACTGGGTGAGTTTTACTTTTACTTGAGTCATTTTCTATTAAGGTATCTTTACTTTTACTCAAGTATGACAACTTAGTACTTTTTCCACCACTGCATAAATTCACACCCTTCAGTGTTATTGTAGAGTGAATTTTTTGTTGAATGGCTGGTGTTCATTTTCTACTTTTTCAGAGTTACAGAAATGAAAAAAGTGTAACATTAACTCTGTGTGGTATGGGACACTATAGACACTTGGGGAGTGTTAAAACAAACACTTAGAATGTTTGAGGTTACATCCCCAGCTATAACCCTGCTTAGCCTACCCTCAGTCTCTCTTACCCTCAGAGTTGGTGTCTTCACTGCTGACACTCATTCTCTCAGCGTTGCCCTGGATGTATTTATTGTAGAGTTTGATCCGTAGAGCCCAACTTAAGTCTGGCTGACTCACTGTGTTCTTCAACCTCCGCCGGGCATTGGCAAACCAGTTTGAGACCTGCAACATAAGCATAAAAAAAATGAAAAAAGGAACATTAATTTGATGAATTTCAGAACTTCAACTTGTCAGCTAACAAAATGTCTGACTAGCTTCTGCTTTTTTCGTCCATGGTAGTATCCATGTGACCAAACCCATACCTTGCTTTGAGGGGTGTGTGGTTTGCCTCCGCTCACCTGTACTAAAGTCATGTGGGACCCCAGGGCGAGCAGGACCTTCTCTGTCTTGGTGGGGTAGGGGTTTTCCTTGTGTTTGTACAGCCACTGCTTAAGAGGCCTCGCCATGTCCTGAAGCGCCTGGCGCTTGTGGCAAACTTTGACCCCGCCCAGACAAGACCTGTGTGTAAGGTGAAATATGATAGAACTATGCTTAATTTTCTGATGGGAGAGGAGTTGTCATCATTTCCTGGTTTATTACAAGGATAGGGTTGCTATACCTGATATTTCAGGAATAGACTAGGACCAAAAATCATAGCACTAACTTTGCTGAATTAAAAAATGTACTTTCTACGAATGTGATATGTAGTTGTCTCTTAGTTGTCTCTTAAGATTCATGCACTAACTGTAAGTCGCTCTGGATAAAAGTGTCTGCTAAATTACTAAAATGTAAAGGTTATGTAAATGTATTTTTGGTGGGAATCCATAGATGTCACTGTTGGGCTGTGTAAGCAATCTAAAGTTTGCACATACCCAATTATTTTGAACATTCTTTTTGATCATGATCATATCCGTCATCTCCTTGCAATTTGAATAAGTAATGTCTAACATACACAACACTTACAATTTATTTTCCATATGACAACATTTTTGCAGCATTACAGACAATGTTCAATATATTTCATAAAATATAAAGTGTTGTTTTTTTGTGTGAAAAAAAACATATAAATGCAAATATGGGGCTGCACTGGAGATATTTAAGCTGTGCAAAAATACATCTGATCAATTATCACGTTTCCATCCACAGTTTTTATGAGAGTATAGTCATATGGTATATAACAAATCACGACAGCTGTGATGGAAACAGGAGATGTCGGTACAATTTTAGAAATGCTGACAGAGAATTTGTTTGTTCGACATGATGGGATCTTTTTGTGTCTGTAAAATTAGTTCATGTGAGAAATGGTGGTGGAATTTATGCGCACATATTGATATAATAACAAGAAGTAAACTTGGAGTCACTCGATGATGTGGTGTGTGTTCCACTACGACTCAGGAAACCGTGCAGTTTATTAGGCTACAGATTAAATCAATTATGGTGATGGAGCTTGATGCTCCTTTACAATAAATATTTAGGGTCTTATTCTGGTGACAGGACGGTCGATACTTGACTACCATTTGACAAATATAAATATTCTCGCTCTTATCCATAATATTCTCATCAGTATCTGTATCCGCGAGCTGTTGGCTAGAGTGCACGTGCCAAGACCAGTCTTGGCCATTTGCCATTTAACTCGAACAGTTTTTGTGACAGAACTTTCGTTAGAGTTGAACATGCACAGGAAATATGGTGAACTTTATATTTTTATTCGGTACATGAAAACTTAAGCGAAAAAGTACATTTTATGGGCACTACATTTAGTGGAAACCCACCACTGGTAGGAAAATGTGCATAATTGGACGGAAACCTAGGTACAGGTTTTTTTTATATTGCCCTTTGTAAATTGCGATGTATATCACCCAAAAAATTTAAATTGTGCTTACCCATACCTCCTATACTTAACAACAGGGTTGTCTTCTATTGCCTGTTGGCATGGTTGTGAGTCTGTATGCTGTCTATCTGTTACCAAACAGTCCACACCGTTTCTCCTGCGCTCCTCCAAAATATTTAGTTGATTTGACCTCTTCACAACAATGTTGTTCATCTTTTGATTGCTCGTTTTATCCAAACAACATCAGACGCAACTGCAGAAGTTCAAATCCGAATACATGTAGTAGCTTTCCATCCTCACTGTGACATATACAAGCAGAGAAGTAACCCAGAGGTCTCGGTGCGCTCAGGACTCAGGCCACCTGTCCAAAAGACAGCTCATCTGGAGGAGCCCCTTGGAACCAGACCTTTACAAACCAGACACTGATGCCAGTCTTGCCTTTACCAATGAGAGAGTGCTTTTCTGGGTAGTTCAAGTAACCTGCTCTCCTGTGTCTAACTGGCTGGCTATGGCTCTTTCAACATCCAATTAAAGTCAACAGATTTCTCTGCTCTGTGGAAGTAGCTGTTCACTGTATGTAGTACCAAGACTTGGGATGAATACCATGCCACAAGAACGCCAATAGATGAACTAGGGTGTATGGATTGTGCACATCTTGAGCACTTTACCAAGCTTTTTTGACGTTTGTAAGCATTAAGAATGTAGGCTATCATACATTCTTAAGTCGTCTGACACATGCTCCCGATATTTACTTCACAAGGATCACGAAACCTTGTGTTTTTCCTCAACTGCCATGTCTACAGATAATATACTTTTTACGAAGGGATTCTGGAAATGTATAGGTGTAATGACACGGTTTCTAATGTCCACTGAAACCCCTCAGCTCTGTTTTGTATGAGCTCAACTGGGTCTATAACTGGAGATCAACATAAATCATCATAAGAGTGAGAGGTAGTTATGTTAGGCGCTCACGATGAAGACAGTAGAAAAATAACCGTTTTATGGGACACTTGACATTAAGTTGCCCTTACACCTGTGCATTAACACTGTAATTGCACAAGAAACAATTTGTAACATGTTGTTAGATGGTACCAAAGTAGTTACATAGTAATAGAGTTGAGCGGTTGTTGTAAGAGTAATAGGGGATGGTTCCTAATTTCAAATGTAACTAAAGTACCATGTAAGATCAGTGTTACTGTAATATCAGCATTACTACACAGGGGTAAGAGTAACTTAATGTAGTGTTACCAGACATTTGAAAAATATATATACTTTATTTTACAACATCGGTGCACCGACCCCACCCCAAGCATTAGTGCAGAGTGAGTGAGATAGAGAAGAGTGAGTGTAAATATAGTGGTGAGCACACTTATGTGTAAAAAAAAAAAAGGAAGCAGCACTATAATTGATAGTCAGCTGTGTGGTGATGAAAACTCGCTCTAACAGAGACATTTCACTGTTCATAAGTTACTTTATGACAACCTTCAGGCTCTGTGCCCAGCAACATGTTGGGCACTTAACTTTTACAGTAATCCCTCAAATGAAAAATAATCAAATAAAGGCTTCCAAATACTCCCAACACAAGCAAAAAATGTGTTTTTCTCAATCTCAATCTGTATTGCAGACAGCGCATACCTTCCACTGCAGTTTGACGCTAAAATAAAGTTTTGTACCCTATTGAAGACCAGATTACCAAAACACTATACGGTCCCTGTCTCTGCACTAGGCTACTTGTCACACACACTTGGAATGATAGGGCAGCTTGTACCAAAGTACAGGTAGACTTCTCATGACACCCATAATTCAGCAACAACAGGGAAGGTTCGGTTTAAACATCTCAAAGCTGAAAAACACATGCTGCATCTCCCATCATGGTACCATACATTTCACACATGCATTCCTTAGCGGTAGTCCGAGAATATTACATGGCATAACAGCTCATAAAGTCCTGTCCCTTAGCGATACATTAGACTGCTCTTTCTTCATTCAGTAGCTTGGAGACCTGTGGAATAAACACATTGGGAATTGACTTTGTCTCTTTTAGGTAGCTTGGAGCTGTTATGTTCCACAATAAAACGAAGCAGATTGGTTACCGTAATTTTTTTAACTGTCTGTATGCTTTGAGAGCGTTAAGGGCCTATCCTGCCTGACATGGTTACATTATTGAGTCTACAAGGGTCAGAGTCAATTCCATTTCAACTCGTTCAATTCTGAAAATGTAACTAAATGTAACTGTTACTGTAATTTAATTATGCCTATGTGTTTTCATCAATTGAAAGCCCTTAATCTATTTTATGAGAATTTGGAAGATTTCTTGTTTGCATAAAATAGACGCAGACCAGTCTTTCAATAATAGGTCATAGAATTTATTCTCGGAGCGCGCTCCCACTTAATCACGTGCAGCAGTTTATATACAGATCATGACGTCATTTCATTGCTTTAACAGAATCCCCTCCTCTCGACCGGGACAAAGTAAGGTGAATAGTTCATTCTAACTTACTAACACACTCCCAGATAACTTTTGACCCCTCAACATTATCGATCACCACTGAACTGACAGTTTTAATTAACAGAAAGCCTAGGAATGCACTCACTGCCTTATCTAAAAACCCCAGAGCTAAGTTTCTGTAGGGTCAACCATAGACTAACGACCTTATCTGTTTTCACAGTCCACAACCCATTAGTTTTATTCCTAGTTGGAATGGTGTTCATTAACTTTTTATTACTCCTTGTCCGTGTCACACAATCCCTTCTTATGAACTCATATTGTTAATCACTTATAAAACAGAGTATAAGTTTACTTAGTTACAATTCTATTTCAAATGGGATATTGTTTATTCATTTATCCATAATAAATTCAACAGTAATGTGTCCAAGTGCCCTCTATTCTTAGTTAGGATCCTCAAAGAAGCATCGTATACTTTTAGCTTGTAAAATATTTCACGTTTACAAAATAGGAATCGATCATATCACTGTGTATATTTAACTGTACTGAAATCAATGGTTCTAATGACCAGTCTACTTTATAGAGGCATTGTAAAGGCTCATACACCCTTACAACAAGTTATAAAGCATTATACATGGATGCTTAAAGTAAAGTATTGCCCTGGACATTCCTTTGTCCTCTAAAATAGATCATAGGTGAACTGCAAGCCACTGTAAACAAAGAATAGAAGGATTTTCATTGGATCATTACACTCTTTTTAATAGGATTGTTATGATGTCAGAGAGTGCCTGTGGATGCTCAATGTGGTTATAAAATTATATTGCCACGCTCAGATGGATCCATGGCTAGTGTCTAGCAGCAAGGCTGCCACGGACAGTGTCCAAAAGTCTGGTATTAGACGGTCTGCAAGATTAGGAACCATACACCACTATTTCCTCATCAAATAATTTCGCCGTTGAAAACATCCAACAGTAAGCCTGTATCTTTAACTTAGCAATATTTACATGAAATCACATGATTTCCATTGTAATAGTTGCCTTGTAATAGTTGACTTGATGGCAAGACAACACATTTTCTCTTAATATTTTTATTTCAACGCTTCTGGACGATTCAGACATATTTTCATCAAACAATCAACAATCTTATACAATTACTAAATTCCTAACTCCTAAGTGAGCAGGACCAATTACAGTAAGGTCCGTGATTTGGTAATCTCAGTCTAATTCTACTTGTCGAGACTCCACATCCAATAAAGTATGGCTTTTTATGTTCCTAAAAACTCTTACATGCTGACCACACAGCTAGCTTTGCAAAATACATGCTATTAAATCATTGCACCAACACTGCTCGTGCAAGTCAATAAGTGTCTGCGTAGTCAGGTGCTAAAATAGAACTTAGTTATATTTGTGACTCTTGGCGCGATACGAGTCCCACCTCTCCAATCTCCTCATTGGTTTTTAGGAGCATATATCCACCTGGGTGATTGAAAGATGAACTGAAGTCCACACTCCAGCCCAGTTGGTGGTTGTAATGCACCTTAAAGTTGGTTGCCAACCATCATATAAAGTCCAAAGAAGAAGAAGCCTGAAGGAGGAGAGATTACTAAACGCAGCAAAAAAAGAAACAACCCCTTTTCAGGATACTGTCCTTCAAAGATAATTCATAAAAATCCAAATAACTTCACAAATCTTCATTGTAAAGGGTTTAAACACTGTTTCCCATGCTTCTTCAGTGAACCATAAACAATTAATGAACATGCACCTGTGGAACGGTCGTTAAGACACTAACAGCTTACAGACAGAAGGCAATTAAGTTCACAGTTAAAACTTAGGACAAAAAAGAGGCCTTTCTACTGACTCTGAAAAACACCAAAAGAAATATGCCCAGGGTCCCTGCTCAATGTGCTCTGTGTGATTTTGCCTTAGGCATGCTGCCAGGAGGCATAAGGACTGCAGATGTGGCCAGTGAGACGCCTAAGACAGCACTACAGGGAGACAGGATGGACAGCTGATCGTCCTCGCAGTGGCAGACAATGTGTAACAACACAGGATCGGTACATCCGAACATCACACCTGCGGGACAGGTACAGGATGGCAACAACAACTGCCCGAGTTACACCAGGAACGTGCAATCCCTCCATCAGTGCTCAGACTGTAGGCTGAGAGAGGCTGGACTGAAGGCTTTTAGGCCTGTTGTAAGGCAGGTTCTCACCAGACATCACCGGCAACAATGGGCACAAACCCACCGTCGCTGGACCAGACAGGACTGGCAAAAAGTGCTCTTCACTGACGAGTCGCGGTTTTGTCTCACCAGGGGTGATGGTTGGATTCGCATTTATCGTTGAAGGAATGAGCGTTACACTGAGGCCTGCACTCTGGAGCGTGGAGGGTCCGTCATGGTGGAGGGTCCGTCATGGTCTGGGGCGATGTGTCACAGCATCATCGGACTGAGCTGGTTGTCATTTCAGACAATCTCAATGCTGTGAGTAACAGGGCAGACATCCTCCTCCCTCATGTGGTACCCTTCCTGCAGGCTCATCCTGACATGACCCTCTAGCATGACAATGCCACCAGCCATACTGCTCGTTCTGTGCGTGATTTCCTGCAAGAGAGGAATGTCAGTGTTCTGCCATGGCCAGCGAAGAGCCCGGATCTCAATCCCATTGAGTACGTCTGGGACCTGTTGGATCGGAGGGTGAGGGCTAGGGCCATTCCCCCCAGAAATGTCCTGGAACTTGCAGCTGCCTTGGTGGAAGAGTGGGGTAACATCTCAGAGAAATAACTGGCAAATCTGGTGCAGTCCATGAGGAGGAGATGCACTGCAGTACTTAATGCAGCTGGTGGCCACACCAGATACTGACTGTTACTTTTGATTTTGACCCCCCCCCCCCTTTGTTCAAGGACACATTATTCCATTTCTGTTAGTCACATCTGTGGAACTTGTTCAGCTTATGTCTCAGTTGTTGAATCTTGTTATGTTCATACAAATATTTACACATATTAAGTTTGCTGAAAATAAATGCAGTTAATAGTGAGAGGACGTTTCTTTTTTTGCTGCGTTTAGAAACAAACTCGGTTTACCCTTTTATCTGTGGATTAATTGTCGGAGTACAGGACCATTTCTGGTAAAATAACAACCCAATGTTCATATGCTAGGACAAATTAGCTAGCAACAGCAAGCTAGCTAGCTAAATTGCTATAAATGTTTAATGCTTTTCGACCTGTCCCCAAACTAATATTACTTTGATATTTCAACCAGCGTGTCCTGATCGCGTCTGGTGTGGGTGGACAAAATCAAAATGCTCGCGATGGCGCATGCAGACGCAAGTGCGCTCGAGTGGTGTGGTCAGCATGTTAAGTGGCTCGAGAGCCTAAATCACAAAACTGACTACACATGAGGGTGGTTTCGTCTTTAAGACATGATGGACACATTTACACTCTTTCACACCCAATTGACAGCATCATCCAAAAGAGGAAGGAAATCCCCCTGTACTCACAGGAATGCATCCATTAAATGGAATCACTTAAAGATTTACTGGGCCTGTTGTGTGCTGTATGTCATTCTCCTCATTAACCGTGAAATATGGAATTGTTGAATGGAAATGTTTGTCAATGATGTCACTTATGACAATTTTCTGACATTGTCTGTAATTATGAACTGTTGACAAGTGCACACTTTACAACTTTGAAATCATACTTATTAACTTTACACATGAATAGAAACAAATTTGAATGAGTCTATCTTACAACGTAATCCTTTCACATTCAACCACTCCTCCCACAATGTCTGTACAATTCATTTTTTATTACCATTTCAGCAACAAAAGCAATGAATCTGCTTCATCTTGTCCATGTTCCCTTGTTAACCTTTCCCTGTCAAAATATCTTCAATTCGTTTAGTTTCACCAACACTTTTTTAATATATTTTGTTAAGTATTGACTATGCTTGTGTGCACTGTTTCCTTGTTCTAAATGCAACTTGCTGTTAGTGTTGGTGAGTGTCTGGGCTGGGTAATATTTGCTCTGGGATACATTACCGTTAATTGAGGTATTGCAGCTGTCAAAGTAATTACATGCTCGTGTTTGTAACTTGGCAGGGGGAAGGTCTGTGTGACCACAAGCTTTTGGAGGTTTTTTATGTTTCGTCCCTAATTGCCAATGTAGAAATGCGAACTCGTAGAAAAGAAAAGCTGGCACGTAGGCGGCAGGGACCAAATAACACTGTTTTGGACATGTAAGTACTATGGTCAGACAGGAGGCGTAGGGACTTGGATTCCTATAGTTCTTTAAGAGCCGTGCTCTGTGACTAACTTGAAGTTGGGACTAGTTATTTCTCATGAAGGCTGTCTAGACTCTGTCTACATATTACACATATAAATAATGATTATAGTATTTTGGATCTAGTCAAAGTTTGTACATTATTTTCTCTGCCTTGAGTGGTTCCCCTTACACTTCTGTATTCCTTTAGGGGTGTGACCATGTTCCTTGACATTTCCTCTGTTTTGGCAGAAGAGTCCTTTTCCAGTTTAAAAGAGGAAATCTAGGATTCAAACAACAACGAAGTGGTCACCCCACAGGTAAGGGATGGGACTTGAGAAATGTAACCACTCTCAATTTTGACTAAAAACAGTTGACGGCCATGTGTAATCTATCAGTTTTTTTGATGTGCGTCAAAAGATGAAGTAAATTGAACTTATGGAGGAAAAAATGGATGTGCAATTCTCTCTCCCTGCATTTCTTCAGTCACTGTTGCCTGAATCACACTATAGGGCCAAGCCTAGCTATACTAGGTTGGCCTGGTTATGCATCCATCAAAGTGGCTGGAACTGTGCTGTAAAGGAAAATGTGAAAACAAAATATCTGACCCCACACAGTACGGTTTGACACTATAGTGTGAACACAGGTGGCCGGTGGCAGCTTAATTGGGGAGGACCGGCTCATAGTAATGGCTGGAACGGAATAAATGGAATGGTATCGAACACATCAAACACTTGGTTTCCATGTATTTGATATCATTCCATTAATTCCATTCCAGCCATTATTAGTAGCCATCCTCCCCTCAGCAGCCTCCTGTGAGTGTGAATGAGACATGCATAACCAGCCTCCTAGTGTGTTCAGCACACACTCTCTGTGTTCTGTTTGGTGTGACTGGTCCACTCCACAGGAATCCACTGAGGCGCCTCCGTCTCAAGCTTTTCCAGCTCCGCCCTCAGTTTGTTGAATGCCATGGCAAAATCGCCATTGACGACGACCATCTCAAACAGGTGGCCGTACTGGCTATCCATGGCTTCTGCTGAGCTAATCATATCTTCAAAGTCCTCTTCCTGTGAGAAACAGGAAGTACATGTGTGAATTCTGAGTTCATACATTCAACAGCTGAATTCTCACCTGTAGGCCAATTGTAGGTCATGCTTTGGAAAGATGGTAGTACGGGTATTTCCATCCAAAAACATGACCTTTATCACTCATTGTCAGGGGATCCTGCCTTAAGCTGCAAAGGGGTTTATGTTGAAAACATCACATCACGTGGCCAATAATGACCAGCATCACATAAGGCAGGGATGGGCAACTTTGATGGCGGTGCGGGCCACATAAAACATAACCCATCATGTGTACCCACATTTCATGCAATTCTACTCATTTTGCCTTGGGGCGGAGAGAAAAATGAGCAGTCTTGCAGTTAATTTCCTGCAATTCAACACATTCTGCCATAGGATTGAGACAAATGTTTGCCGTTTTTAATATGATAACTTATGATCAAATGGGCCCTACCTCAGTCGATAATTCAACCATGCTTACTACAAGTTTAGATAACTGGCCGCTAGACTGACTTACAAATCAAAAGAAAATTAGCTGACATGGGATAATTGACTGACTGCTGATGAACAACCACATTTTTAAATGACATCTAAGTTGTATATTAATTATGCACCCTTGTTTTCAGTACTCCAGCACCCTCCCCTTGTGAGGATGACAAAATAGCATTTTTCTAAACTGTTTTATGAGATTGGAGAACACATTTTGAGGGACCTTAGACCATTCCCCCATACAGAATCATTCCAGATCCTTGATATCCTTCGTCTGTGCTTACGGACTGTCTTTTTCAATTCAAACCACAGGTATTTAATGGGGTTCAAGTCAGGAGACTGAGATGGCCAATGCAAAATGTTGATTTTGTGGTCAATTAACCATTTCTTTGTGGATTATGATGTGTTCTTGGGGTTATTGTCTTGCGGCCAAGTGTCAGCGTCCTGGCAGAAAAATGTAAAATGTCCTACAATATACAGTCTTTTTTGCTCATCTTTATCAAGGATTCCAATCATTTTGGACTCCACTGTATATGAAGCCCACCCCGCAGCCATTTTATTTGTGACCTTTTGGCCACTGGCTACACTTGTAAGTCAGAGGGTCAACCATGTTTAAACTGAGTTATGTGTAACCTCACACCACCTGATGCTGCCATGTTACAAGACCTGGGACACAAACACGTTTGATCATGTGTGTGTATACAACAAGTGAGAACAGATCATTTTTTTCCAGTATTCCCCTCCACCTCAATGATGATGTGTAGGAAAACTACATTGCAGCAAAAACAAAGAACTGTTTCCATTCAAACATATGTAATCAAAAAATAAAATAAAAAAAACTGGGTAAAACATTTATTATGCATTTAAACAATTTGAGCACCATTTATTAATCATTGTAAATGTTAGTAAGCGAGTTATTTACAACGACTAGGATTTTTTTTTAGAAGGATCTATATTTAACATCTTATGATTGATCTTAGGAATTATTAATGCATGTGCGAATAACTAGCTTTCAAAGTGAAGGGAAACCCGTACATTTACAAATGTAGGAGTAATGATTAATAAATGATGTAAATTATTTATAAATGTCTTATAAATGGTTTGTTACTGAAAGTTGTTATAAACTGTTACCAAAAACAGTTTCACCCAGCCTTGACATTACCGAAAATGTCTTTGTCAGTTTCGTCATATCTTGGGTGGAAATTAATGTAGCTTTCCTCCGGCTAAAACGTAGCTCCTGAATCGATGGTGGCTTCACAAAAACAACACATGGTTTGAACTCGGTTGTGTGTAAGCGCTGTACAGTCTGTGCTATCGAAAAGAGGGAGAAAGAGCCAGGCAGAGGGAGAGAGAGAGACAAATAGAGATGTAAATTCAATTAGAGTTAAGCACACAAATTAGGCCCCATGTCACCATTTTCATGATGTGATCATTAGAAGACCAATAAATCTAATAAATCAAATCATTGGCTCCTTGTCATTTACTGATCTGGGACTGTGATTGGCCTGCTGGCCCGTCACTCACATTAGGCTGCACATCCAGTAGGCACACCTTGTCCTCCCCTATGACCTTGTGCACTGACTCCAGACTGGTCCCGTAGTAGTTCCCTCTGTGCTCCCCATACTCTAAAAACCTGAGACAAAACCGTACAGAAACACTAGTTAAAATTGAGCCAAACAAATATGAACTTAATGGAATACTTTCATACAGTTGAAGTCGGAAGATTACATACACCTTAGCCAAATATATTTAATACAATTCCTGACATTTTATCCTAGTAAAAATGCCCTGTCTTAGGTCAGTTAGGATCACCACTTTATTTTAAGAATGTGAAATGTCAGAATAATAATAGAGAGAATTATTCATTTCAGCTTTTATTTCTTTCATCACATTCCCAGTGGGTCAGAAGTTTACATACACTCAATTAGTATTTGGTAGCATTGCCTTTAAATTGTTTAACTTGGGTCAAACGTTTTGGGTAGCCTTCCACAAGCTTCCCACAATAACTTGGGTGAATTTTGGCTCATTCCTCCTGACAGAGCTGGTGTAACTGAGTCAAGTTTGTAGGCCTCCTTGCTTTGTAGGCCACACTTTTTCAGTTCTGCCTACAAACTTTCTATATGATTGAGGTCAGGGCTTTGTGATGGCTACTCCAATACCTGGACTTTGTTGTCCTTAAGCCATTTTGCCACAATTTTGGAAGTATGCTTGGGGTCATTGTCCATTTGCAACCAAGCTTTAACTTCCTGACTGAGGTCTTGAGATGTTGCTTCAATATATCCACATAATTTTCCGTCCTCATGATGCCATCTATTTTGTGAAGGGCACCAGTCCCTCCTGCAGCAAAGCACTTCCACAACATGATGCTGCCACCCCCTTGTTTCACAGTTGGGATGGTGTTCTTCGGATTGCAAGCCTCCCCCTTTTTCCTCCAAGCATAACAATGGTCATTATGGCCAAACAGTTCTATTTTTGTTTCTCCAAAAAGTAAGATATTTGTCTCCATGTGCAGTTGCAAACCGTAATCTGGCTGTTATATGGCGGTTTTGGAGCAGTGGCTTCTTCCTTGCTGAGCGGCCTTTCAGGTAATGTCGATATAGGACTCGTTTTACTGTGGATATAGATACTTTTGTACCTGTTTCCTCCAGAATCTTCACAAGGTCCTTTGCTGTTGTTCTGGGATTGATTTGCACTTTACGCACCAAAGTACGTTCATCCCTAGGAGACAGAACGGGTCTCCTTCCTGAGTGGTTGGAAGCTGTGTCGTCCCTGTGTTTATACTTGCGTACTATTGTTTGTACAGATGAACATGGTACCTTCAGGCATTTGGAAATTGCTCCCAAGGATGAACCAGACTTGTGAAGGTCTACAAAAAAATATGAGGTTTTGGCTGATTTCTTTTGATTTTCCCATGATGTCAAGCAAAGAGGCACTGAGGCACAGTCAACTTCGTGTATGTAAACTTCTGACTCACTGGAATTGTGATACAGTGAATTATAAGTGAAATAATCTGTCTGTTAAAATAACAATTGTTGGAAAAATGACTTGTGTCATGCACAAAGTAGATGTCCTAAAAGACTTGCCAAAACTATAGTTTGTAAACAAGAAATTTGTGGAGTGGTTGAAAAATGAGTTTTAATGACTCCAACCTAACTGTATGTAAACTTCTGACTTCAAATGTACATGCTAAACAGAGGACACTTACATGGGGAATTGATCCAAAATGCTAATGTCCTTCTTTGTTCATAGACAGCTTTCAAAATAAACCAAATATGTAAAATCGCTGAACTATCCCTTTAACTATTGGAATTTTATTTAATAACATGTCATTCCCAATTAAGAAAAAATCCCAAATTCTCGTTCCTTGTCGCTTGCTACCAGTTTTGGTTGTAATGAACTATCAATCCTTATACATGCCTTATACTTGCCTACATTGATGTCTTTGCATTAAAATACACATAAAAGAAGGATGAGAAAACGGGAATCCATCCCAGGGCATTACTGGAATGCCACGTCTTACCTCCTTTCTTCATCTCCTGTCCTGGTTCAGCATTAGAGATAGTAAATGCCATGAAAACATCGGAATATCAGGCTCACTAATTGTCTTTGAGCAATGGCCTAAACTCACCAAAGGCGAGCATGCAAGGCATGTGTGCGATTTATTTTAGAATGTGTTGTTTTGAATTATAATGACCTAACCGAAATAAGGTGGGCGGGATGTCCGCTTTGACGCATCCCTCAATTAGAACGTGTCTCTATTTTTGCATTTTTATCGCTATACAAATGATGAAGGTAGGTAAGGGTTGAGTGTCACGGCTGTTGAAGTTTGAGGACCAAGGTGCAGCGTGGTGAGCGTACAATTTCTTTATTTTAAGCAAAATGACGCCAAACAAAACAATAAACACTACAAAAACAAACCGTGAAGCTCACAAGCAAAGTGCTCTAAACAGAGACAACCTCCCCCACACACAGGTGGGAAAAGGGTACCTAAGCATGGTTCCCAATCAGAGGTTGTCTCTATAGACAGCTGTCCCTGATTGAGAACCATACCTGGCCAAACACAAAGAAATAGAAAACATAGAACACAAAACATAGAATGCCCACCCCAACTCACGCCCTGACCAAACCAAAACAGAGACATAAAAAGGATCTAAGGTCAGGGTGTGACATTGAGGCTTACCATAAATGCTAAATTAGAACAATTCATCCACTTGAGGAAACACAACATTGCAAAGATGATTGGAGATTTTGACTATCCTGCTAGCATACTGTCACTGCTCTGCCTGTCCAATCCACCTCACTCTGCTTGCTCTGCCAACCTGCTTCTGGTGAGTTTTTTCGTTTAAGAGTCCTGACTGTTCCAAATATCTTAGAATGTTTGCGTTTCAGCTGATCTCCCTTGTTGCATATTAAATGGGAACCACCTGCTTGTTTATTTGTTCAATGACTAGATGCCTGGATGTGTCTTATCCAAGGCTCTAGTGAAATGGAATGCCAACAAATGAAATGCTTGTGTGGTAGCAATGCACTCAACATGCAAATATGCATCGTTGGTTAACACCTTACTCAAAAGGGTATAACTGGGGCCTCCCGAGTGGCGCATCGGTCTCGGGCACTGCATCACAGTGCTAGAGGCATCCCTACAGATCCGGGTTCAATCCTGGGCCCAGCGTTGTCCGGGTTAGGGAAGGATTTGGCCAGCTGGGATGCTCTAGCGATTCCTTGTGGCAGCCGGGCACATTCACAGCTGTACAGTGTTTCCTCCGACACATTGGTGCGGCTGGCTTCCGGGTTAAGCGAGCAGTGTGTCAAGAAGCAGCGCGGCTTACGGAGTCGTGTTTTCAGAGGACGTATCGCTCACGACCTTTGCCTCTCCCATGTCCATATGGGAGTTTCAGTGATAAGACTAACTATCAATTGGATATCACGAGATTGGGGAGAAAAAAAGGGGTAAAAAGTACCACCATTTTGTGTTGAAAAAGGGTATGACTCATTAACAATATACTAATGTAGTAACTGCCTTTAAACATATGGTGATCACTGCCTAATGAACAGCATAATCAGTAAAGGTCACTGGCTACTTTCACTCCCATCAAGAAATACGTACTTGTGGTTGACGATGTCCATTTCAAACGTCTGCCTTGAGACAAAGTGGTACTCTACCCCATCTTTCTCCTGCTTCCTCTTCTCTCTGGTGGTGTCTAAAAAGGGAGTACTTTGTAATTTACATTGTGGAGTAATGTTGTAAAAAAAGCATCACCGTGGGGAAGAAATAGAGCGGAATCAGCTCGCCATACCCCAATTCATCGTGACCATTAGGAGAGCAAAAACAACCCTGACCCTAGATCCTGAATTAGAAGCAGTAGAGGGAAACATGGTTTAGGATCCAGAGTTTTTACAGATCAAAAAGGTCAGGAAAACTTCTGGGCCCTAACGTGGTTTAATAAATCCCCCCTAGAGTTGATGTCCGCGCCTGCAGTGGAAAGTGGCAGACCAGGAGACATCTCAAAAATCTGTCTTTTCACAAAAACGTCTGTAGAGTCCGAACCGTTTGGGCTACAAACTCATATGATCCCTCTATGGGACTCTCACGAACTCGATGGTCTTCTCTGTTTTGCTCTACGAGCCCATCAAGCATCATTTGATTTGATTTGGATTTGGACTCATCTGAAGTCGGTACTGCCTGTCTACCAACTTCTGTCTGTAGCGTACGAAAAGTTTGGGCTACACAGTAATATGACCCCACCAGCAAAAGGTGAGACTCTCACGAACACGTACAGTACCAGTCTAAAGTTTGCACTAACCTATTAATTCAAGGGTTTTTCTTTATTTTTACTATTTACTACATTTTAGAATAATAGTGAATACATTAAAACTATGAAATTACACATATGGAATAATGTACTAAGCAAAAAAGTGCATTTTAGATTTCAGATTCTTCAAAGTAGCCACCCTTTGTTTCAGGACAGCTTTGCACACTCCTGGCATTCTCTCAACCAGCTTCACCTGCAATTATTTCCAACAGTCTTGTTGGTCAAATAGCCCTTACACAGCCTGGAGGTGTGTTTTGCGTCATTGTCCTGTTGAAAAACAAACGGTAGTGGGACTAAGCACAAACCAGATGGGATGGTGTATCGCTGCAGAATGCTGTGGTAGCCATGCTGGTTAAATGTGCCTGGAATTCAAAATAAATCACTGACAGTGTCACCAGCATAGCACCCCCACACCGTCACACCTCCTCCTCCATGCTTCACAGTGGGAACTACACTGAGATCATCTGTTCGCCTACTCTGCGTCTCACCAAAGGACAGATATCCACCGGTCTAATGTCCATTGCTCGTGTTCCTTGGCCCTAGCAAGTCTCTTCTTATTGGTGTCCTTTAGTAGTGGTTTGTTTGCAGAAATTCAACCATGAAGGCCTGATTCATGCAGTTTCCTCTGAACAGTTGATGTTGGCATGTGTCTGTTACTTGAACTCTGTGAAGCATTTATTTGGACTGCAATCAGAGTTGCAGTTAATTCTAATGAACCTATCCTCTGCAGCAGAGGTAACTCTGGGTCTTCCTTTCCTATGTCGGTCCTCATGAGAGACAGTTTCATCATAGCGCTTGATGGTTTTTGCGACTGCACTTGAAGAACCAGATTGACGGAACTTCATGTCTTAAAGTAATGATGGACTGTCATTTCTCTTTGCTGATTTGAGATGTTCTTGCCATAATATGCACTTGGTCTTTTACCAAATAGGGATATCTTCTGTATACCACCCCTACCTTGTCACAACACAACTGATTGGCTCCAACGCATTAAGAAGGAAATCAATTCCACTAATTAACTTTTAACAAGGCACACCTGTTAATTGAAATACATTCCAGGTGTAGCTGGTTGAGAGAATGCCAAAAGTGTGCAAAGCTGTCATCAAGGCAAAGGGTTGCTACTTTGAAGAATCTCAAATATAAAATATATTTTGATTTGTTTAACACTTTTTTGGTTACAACATGATTCCATCTGTTATTTCATAGTTTTGATGTCTTCACTAGAATTCTACAATGTAGAAAATAGTAAAAATAAAGAAAAACCCTTGAATGAGTAGGTGTGTGCAATCTTTTGACTGGTACTGTACATGTCAGCTGTTTTGCTCTAGGCCGCCAACATGACTCACAAGACTCGTCTGAACTCGCCCAGTACTAGTTAATGGAAATTAATGGAAGTACAGTATATGGAAATAGTTTAGTTCCAGAAAAAGGTGTTAAATATGGGTAAAAAAACATAATAATTTCCTGCTCTTTCTTATATCGCTCAGATATAGAGTTGGACAGACACTTCAAAACAAACTTCCTTTTGACTATCTGTTTTGCCATGTATGAATGTTATTCAATGTGTTTCTATGGGCTAATAGCAATAAAGTCAAGTTCAATAAAATAAAAATGTGATATTTATTTTTGCCTACAGAGGTCAAAAAATTCTAAATCAAATAGCAAAATGAGGCACGATATGATCATCTTAAAATAATTCCATATGTTAGCTTAGTATAACCCCTCCCCCCAAATCCAAAAGGCTCAGATTTTTAGGTGTTTTAACTCACGTGGAACAGTGACACCATAGTGGTCAGGGTCAGAGAGCAGGAGTCTCCTCTTCATCTCACTCAGCCCAACTCCACTGGGACCTAAAGGGTTAACCACAACACATTAAAGGTGAGCAGCTTCATTGGGCCATAATAAAGTGTTAATTACCACAACACATTATATCAACAGCACTTAACAACAACAGTCAGCATAATCTGTACAAAAACGCTCTCAAGTCTCTACCTTTCATATTGTCAACCTGCACTTTTCCTCCACAATACCACCCTCTTAAATTGCAAAGTGATCTTTCATTCACATAAAAACATCAGAATGAACCCTCCAGAAGAAATAAGTCCATAATATCAATGTCATGGCACGTCTTTGGACAGGATTACATACACGCACATGCAGCATCTGGGAACATCTTTAGGGATCTGGGTTGCGCTCAGGAAAGTAGTAGAGTGCAACATACTGAGCATTTCTGTCACAGATCCCCCAGGTACTGCTGCTCATTCTGTTCACCAGTTCCAGAGGTCGACATCACCGGCCTTCTAGGCTGCACTGAACTGTGTCATTACGCACACCTGGTTCCAATTCCTCACGGATTGTGTTTGTATAAATGTGCCCTTTGTTCCGGCATAGGGCTGTCGATTATTGTTCCCATGTCTGTTTGTCGTGTGAGTACCTTTGCATTGTGAATTACGGGTCTAGTCCTGTGTTGTTCTATGAGGTTTACCTTAGCTCTTTTGTTTGGGTACATCCCAGTATTTTGTATATGTGTTTGTTTTGGGTGTATTAAAAACCCAGATGTATTCCTGCGCCTGTCTCCAAATCCTTTATACCAGTGTGACAATTTCAGATAGAAATGCCATGAATTTACAGTAGCTGCCATGATAACCTACCTCAACAATGTCAGAGAGGCATGACTGTTTTATGTAACGTATTTCTATCTGATAGTTGTGCTCTACTGAACATTGCAGATAGAAAAACCATGAATAAAGCTGACATGATTTCTTACTGTACATGTTTGAGAGGCATGTCTGTTCTATGTAAATATTTATATCTCAGCTCTCTACAACACTGTGCCCTACTGAATGCTACCCAGGTCGAAGTCACCGAGTGGTGTCTCAAAGTAAGATTCCAGAAATACATGCCATCTCGATCACCCGTTGCATGACTTCAGCACACGCAGTCTTAAGTTTGCAGATCAGTTTAAGGTTTTTATTATGCTTTTCACAACCGCTTAAAAAGGTGGTGGAACCACAAGCATGGAAAATATACTTTACTCCTCCCTCACATATCTGATTCATAGTAACATGATCTTGTCTGTTATGAAAAACTATAGCACCAAGCAATGAGGGAACTAGATTATTTGGCCTCCCTCGGGTGGGAGGAGTTTGCACCAGGTGCATTCATTTTCAAAGGGCGCTCCTCCCTCAACACTTTTGCCCGTTCACATCATGGGCCATAGACCGGAGCATCGCGGTTCAGCTTAATCGAACGCTGCCATTTATTTTGGAAGCTAGAAAGATTTAAAAAGTGAGAGCATGCTTGTGTATGCACGTGTGCATGTATCTGCTCATAAATATCTAAATGAAACAAATGGCAAAACGTCCACCTAATTAGCAAATCTGATCCATCAATAAATGTGTCACTTGTGGATTAGTGGCCAGGCAAGGTCTCCCCACTCATAAGAGATACAGTGCCTTGCGAAAGTATTCGGCCCCCTTGAACTTTGCGACCTTTTGCCACATTTCAGGCTTCAAACATAAAGATATAAAACTGTATTTTTTTGTGAAGAATCAACAACAAGTGGGACACAATCATGAAGTGGAACGACATTTATTGGATATTTCAAACTTTTTTAACAAATCAAAAACTGAAAAATTGGGCGTGCAAAATTATTCAGCCCCTTTACTTTCAGTGCAGCAAACTATCTCCAGAAGTTCAGTGAGGATCTCTGAATGATCCAATGTTGACCTAAATGACTAATGATGATAAATACAATCCACCTGTGTGTAATCAAGTCTCCGTATAAATGCACCTGCACTGTGATAGTCTCAGAGGTCCGTTAAAAGCGCAGAGAGCATCATGAAGAACAAGGAACACACCAGGCAGGTCCGAGATACTGTTGTGAAGAAGTTTAAAGCCGGATTTGGATACAAAAAGATTTCCCAAGCTTTAAACATCCCAAGGAGCACTGTGCAAGCGATAATATTGAAATGGAAGGAGTATCAGACCACTGCAAATCTACCAAGACCTGGCCGTCCCTCTAAACTTTCAGCTCATACAAGGAGAAGACTGATCAGAGATGCAGCCAAGAGGCCCATGATCACTCTGGATGAACTGCAGAGATCTACAGCTGAGGTGGGAGACTCTGTCCATAGGACAACAATCAGTCGTATATTGCACAAATCTGGCCTTTATGGAAGAGTGGCAAGAAGAAAGCCATTTCTTAAAGATATCCATAAAAAGTGTTGTTTAAAGTTTGCCACAAGCCACCTGGGAGACACACCAAACATGTGGAAGAAGGTGCTCTGGTCAGATGAAACCAAAATTGAACTTTTTGGCAACAATGCAAAACGTTATGTTTGGCGTAAAAGAAACACAGCTGAACACACCATCCCCACTGTCAAACATGGTGGTGGCAGCATCATGGTTTGGGCCTGCTTTTCTTCAGCAGGGACAGGGAAGATGGTTAAAATTGATGGGAAGATGGATGGAGCCAAATACAGGACCATTCTGGAAGAAAATCTGATGGAGTCTGCAAAAGACCTGAGACTGGGACGGAGATTTGTCTTCCAACAAGACAATGATCCAAAACATAAAGCAAAATCTACAATGGAATGGTTCAAAAATAAACATATCCAGGTGTTAGAATGGCCAAGTCAAAGTCCAGAACTGAATCCAATCGAGAATCTGTGGAAAGAACTGAAAACTGCTGTTCACAAATGCTCTCCATCCAACCTCACTGAGCTCGAGCTGTTTTGCAAGGAGGAATGGGAAAAATTGTCAGTCTCTCGATGTGCAAAACTGATAGAGACATACCCCAAGCGACTTACAGCTGTAATCGCAGCAAAAGGTGGCGCTACAAAGTATTAACTTAAGGGGGCTGAATAATTTTGCACGCCCAATTTTTCAGTTTTTGATTTGTTAAAAAAGTTTTAAATATCCAATAAATGTCGTTCCACTTCATGATTGTGTCCCACTTGTTGTTGATTCTTCACAAAAAAATACAGTTTTATATCTTTATCTTTGAAGCCTGAAATGTGGCAAAAGGTCGCAAAGTTCAAGGGGGCCAAATACTTTCGCAAGGCACTGTATATATGGCTCATATATCTCTATATCTCCCTCCCCAATGATGACTTTTGGTAATGGTGGATGGAGACTACATGACATCAAACAGAAACCGGCGGTGGAGTTGGTCCAACTCAATTACAGGGTGAAATTGGATTAACATTTTTTTGATTTTCTTTACATCCCTTACTGTATGTCTGGATGATGAGCTTGTCTGTCATTATCTGTGATCCTATTCACAGTCCAGCCCAGACCTGGGTTCAAATAGCATTTGTTTTCTTACAGAAACTGAGCTCGATTGAGCTTGTCTGGCACAATGGAACCAATGGAATAGTCCCAAAAGTGGCGCTCCAGACAGGCTCAAAGTAAATTATTCTGTAGGTGACGCAAAATAATATTCCCTCTTCAGTTACAACCAGAGGTTGCCAATAGAGATTACATTACAAAGAGCTCTCAGCAAAGCCTAGGTCTGAACCCCATAGAGAGAGACATAGTAAAAGATACATACACCAGACTAGATTCCTTGGCCGTAGGAAAGTCCTGAAGGTGAGTTCCAAATATAATCTGTCTGAGAATATTTACATTAGTATGAAAGGAGAGAATTGGAGTGCTTTCTGACAAAGACCATGCATTTGGTTGCCTAGATTTTATTGATTGAGTCATTAAATAGACATTAAATAAACATCTGATCAGAGCCAGAAGTATATATATATACATATATATGAGTGTAATTTAAGAATGATGACAGCCATAGATCAGACAGGAAACAGTTATCCACACCAAGATTATGGCAAGGCCAATGCGAGACTAAAAACCAAGGATGACCGTAAAGGCATTCTAAATAAGTGAAAACATTAAGTAACGTTCCTCAACATTTCCTTATGGTTTATATTTTACATTATGTAAAAAAAATATATTTAAAAATGTTTTAACTTCTTGGTACTTGGTCTGAATTGCTTAGCTACACCAACACATTTAGCAAACCTAGCACTCTCCAAATTTGGAGAGTTGCCCTATTGTTACACAGAACCAGCAACCCATTCTTTAGACCAGGGTTTTCAAACATACAGCCCGGCCCGCGAGTTTTAACAAAAAAATATCTATATATGTGACTAAATGTTTTTGGCAGAAATGCCTTCTGGAACACGTGAGCTTTCCTGTGTCGTATTAACAAACTTGTATGCCATCTGTAAATACAAATACAATTCTTAAATTACGGGCCTAGTTGGTTTAGCCACGGAAAAAGGAAGAAACATTACCCCTAGCCATGAGCTACAACATGAGCTGGTCAGTATGCGCAGGTAATCCTTTCTAGCGCTGATTTTCTTAAAGATATCACATAGTAGAACTGCATAAGTGTTGCTCTCCACTTTCTGGAGGAACAAGTTTTTAAATCAATGGAATTAGAGTATGATAGCTAGGAGATGGAGAAAATTCTGCTATTTGATTGCAAATATGCAGATGGAGTCGAAAAGAGAACACACAGAAGGCTGTTGTATAAAACACCTGTTTACGGATTACATATTTAAACTATGGGCAACCATGGCATCTGTGACAGAGAGGGAGAAGCGTCCATCCATGTATACAGGTAAGATAGTCTAGCTAGCTACATTTTCAGATATTATACATTTCTAATTTGGTCAGAAAATGGTTAGAGTGAGCTGTTCACTCATTTGTGCCTGGAAATAGCTAGCAAGCTATCCAACCTTAGCCAGTTAGCTTGGGTAACTGCTGTTGTTAGGTCAGAATGCTCGGATCAACTCTACTCCTTGGTCAGAGCATTCAGTGTGCGTGTTACGTCTACTCCATTACGCACACCTGGCAATCAATCATTACGCACACCTGCACACCATCCACACACACTCCCCTATATCTGGCACTCCCTTAGGTTCTTTCCCCAGTCAGTATTGTTCCTGTGTTTATGTGATGACGATACTGTTATGTTGTCTCATTCCATGTTTGTTGTTTTATTAAACGTTGCACCCGCTTCTCGACTCTCAGCGTCTCCGTTACAGAATACTGACTCCAACAATGGAAGCAGCAGGAAAACAGAATATCTACCAGATGGTCGACGAGCAGGGATACCTTCTAAGTCAACAACATGACCAGCTGGCACAACTGGGGACGGCTATGGAAGAGGTTCTTCGCAGTGTGCAATGTCTCAAACATACCCGGGAGGCGTTGCCGTCAACTAGCGGAGGATACTCAGTTGAACCAGCACAAAAGCCCATTCAGCAACCCTCTCAGGTCAGCAATGCCTGTTTGTCTCTCCCGGATAAATATGACCGCACCCCATCTAAATGCTGTGGCTTCCTACTTCAGTGCTCCCTCTTCTTTACGCACCAGATGGGAGCCCCCACCATGAGAGGTCCAATTGGAATGGGCCACGGCCGTCTGGGAGAGAGGAGAGGAGGAGCTAGATTCATATGAGGGGTTCATGACTCTGTTCAAATGCATATTCGATCATCCCCCAGAGGGCAGAGAGGGTGGTGAGCACCTACTCCAATTATGTCTCGGACTAGACAGCTGCCGAGTACGCACTCACCTTCCGGACAGTAGCAGAATCCAGTGGATGGAACGAGAGGTCTGCGCGAGGAGGTCCAGAGGGAACTGGCCAGTCAAGATGACAACCTCTCCTTGAATGCACTCATTGTGATGGCCATCATTTTGGATAACCTACTTCGGGAGCATCGGTACTCTCATCGCATCTCTCCCTCAGTGAACACTCTGGATCAGAGCCTGAACCAATGGAGGTAGGGATCATACGCCTCCCCGCAGTGGAGCAACGCAGATGGAGTCAGCTGGGGCTCTGTCTGTATTGTGCTCAAGGAGGGCACCAGCTCCAGCGGTGTACGGCACTTCCTAATCCGGGATCTACAAGAGCAAAGGGATGTTCACGTGATCTTCCACCTCCTGGGGCAGGAGTGAGTATTCCATCTTCATGTGGTTCCATGTCAATTGAGAGTCTTGTGGTTGCCCTTCAGCCCAACATCCCGGAGGTAAACCAAGAACTGCGGGAGGTATTCTCCAAGACCCACGCCACCTGTCTTACTCATCATCACCCTTGGGACTGTGCCATCGGCTTAATGGCAGGGTCTTGCGCTTCCGTGCAGACACATCTACCCTCTGCTGGTGGCTGAGACCCAGGCCATGGAGGATTAGAGAAGAGAAGCTCTAACAAGGTTTCATCCGCACTTCCACTTCTCCTGCATCGACTGGTTTCTTCTTCGTAGCCAAGAAGGATGGAGGGTTACGTCCATGTATTGATTACAGAGGACTCAATGAAATCACCATGAGGTACCGTTACCCTCTCCCGAACAGCTACGACAGGCCCGGTTCTTTACCAAACTGGACCTGTGGAGTGCATACAATCTCATCCGCATCCGGGAGGGGGGTGAGTGGAAGACTGCATTTAGCACGATGTCTGGCCACTACGAGTAATTGGTGATGCCATTTGGCATAGCCAAATGCTCCATCAGTGTTCCAGGCATTCATTAATGAGGTGTTCAGGGACATGCTTGGATACCAGGTGGTCATCTATATCAATGACATCCTGGTCTACTCGGCTACCCTGGATGATCACATCACTCATGTTTGAGCAGTCCTGGAACGCCTCCTGTTTAACCACCTGTTCATCAACGCTGAAAATTGCAATTTCATCAGAGGGCTGTCTCCTTCTTAAGCTACCGAATCAGCCCGCAGGGAGTGACGATTGACGACAAGAAGGTAGATGCGGTCAGGTCATGGCCAGTCCCAACCACCATAAACGGTATACAATGGTTTTTGGGGTTTGCCAACTTCTACCGCCATTTAATCAGGAACTTCAGCTCCGTCGCCGCCCCTCTCACCTCTCTCCTCAAGGGTTCAAGGTTGGTGTGGAGCCCAGCATTCGACAAGGCCTTCCACCTACTCAAGGGACGATTCACCTCCACCCCATTGCTCAAACACCCAGATCCCTTGCAGAAAGGAATTACGACGTCAGTGATCGAGAGCTCCTGGTGGTGAAGTTGGCATTAGAGAAGTGAAGACACTGGCTGGAGGGCGCCAAGGAACCATTTGTCATCCTCACCAACCACCGGAACCTGGAGTACATACGGACAGCGAGGAGGCTGAATCTGCACCAAGCAAGGTGGGCCCTTTCCTTTACAAGTTTCGACTTCACACGACGTATCGCCCAGGTTTAAAAAAAACATGAAGGCCGATGCCCTGTACCGTCTCTACGATTCTAGAGAGGGTCCTGTCCGGAATACACCTATAATCCCATCCTCCCGAGTCGTAGCACCTGTGGTCTGGGACGTAGATGTGGACATTCACCAGGCTCTGGAGATGGAGCCCACACCCACTAACTGTCTTCCGGAACGCATCTACGTTCCCAGGGGATAAGGGATCGGCTGCTTACCTGGGCACACACAGCGGTCGACGCTGGACATCCAGGTATTCTCACACTAACCAATCCATCTCTTAGAGGTACTGGTGGTCCACCTTGGCGCAGGACGTCACTCACGACGTCAAGTCCTGTTCCGTATGTGCCCAAACCAAATCCGCCCGGAACGCTCCAGCAGGGAAACTCCTTCCCCTTCCTGTGCCTCAGCGTCCCTGGTCCCATCTATCCATTGACTTTGGTACTGATCTCCCCTCTGACAGTTTTACCATCATTTTGGTGGTTGTGGATAGATTTTCAAAATTATGTCGTTTAATCCCTCTTTCTGGTCTCCCTACAGCTCTCCAGGTCGCTGGGGCACTATTCCAGCATTATGGCCTTCTGGAGGACATCGTCTCTGACCGTGTCCCCCAATTCACATCACGGGTCTGAAGAGCCTTTATGGAGAAGCTCGGTGTTAAGGTTAGCCTCACATCTGGGTATAGGTGGAGAGGAGGGACCAGGAGCTGAGGAGGTTCCTGAGGAGTCATTGTCAGGACCAGCAGGGAGCATGGGCTCGATTCCTTCCATGGGCGGGGGAGTATTCCCAGAACTCGCTTCGTCACTCATCTACTGGGTTAACCCACAACACACTGGAAGAGGGTCTTCAGCCGGTCCTGGCTCCGTGGACCCCGGACCAGACCGGTTGGTTCAGGCGCGCAGAAGAAGTGTGACTCCAGTGTGCCATCCACCTTCAAAAGGATACCACACGTGTACCACACTGGGGATCATGTCTGGCTCTCTACCAGGAACCTCCCAACCTCCCAACCTCTGCCTGCCCTGCAAGAAGCTGAGCCCCCGGTTTGTGGGGCCATTCAAGGTTTTCAGATTCAGAAAACTTTAATGTCCTCAAAGAGGCAATTCATCTTGCAGCAGTCATAAAACATATAACATCTAAAAATAAAAAATAATTAGCAAAGGATATTTACAAACAAATAGGCAGGGTAAGTGCAATTTCATAGTTCAAGTGCAATTAGTCCAACATTCGTTCAGTTGCAGAATTGCATTCGGAGTACTTGGCCCTATTTTTTTTAACCTTAGGTAGTCTGTACCTGCATCCAGAGGGAAGGAGATGGAATTCAGGGTGGAGTGGATGGGAAGAGTCAACCTCTATTTTATTGGCTGTCCCCAGGTAGAGAGATGACAGTTCTTGCTGCTGTCCTGACTATCTTTCCCAACCAATATTTCTGTGCAAACTTGATATTCCCAAACCAGCAGGTCAAGCTACTGTTTGACATAATGCCCCCAATGAATGATTTATAAAAGAGAACCATGATGGTTAGATAAATGTTATAAAAGTGCAGTTCCTTTTTAGGAAATACAGTCTCTGTTGGCCTTTCTTAAAAATAGTGTCAGTACACTGATCCCAGTGATTGTTTATTAACTTTCAGAGCAGAATTACAACTGCTCAAAAAAATAAAGGGAACACTTAAACAACACAATGTAACTCCAAGTCAATCACACTTCTGTGAAATCAAACTGTCCACTTAGGAAGCAACACTGTTTGACAATAGATTTCACATGCTGTTGTGCAAATGGAATAGACAACAGGTGGAAATTATAGCCAATAAGAAAGACACCCCCAATAAAGGAGTGGTTCTGCAGGTGATAACCACAGACCACTTCTCAGTTCCTATGCTTCCTGGCTGATGTTTTGGTCACTTTTGAATGCTGGCGGTGCTTTCACTCTAGTGGTAACATGAGACAGAGTCTACAACCCACACAAGTGGCTCAGGTAGTGCAGCTCATCCAGGATGGCACATCAATGCGAGCTGTGGCAAGAAGGTTTGCTGTGTCTGTCAGCGTAGTGTCCAGAGCATGGAGGCGCTACCAGGAGACAGGCCAGTACATCAGGAGATGTGGAGGAGGCCATAGGAGGGGCAACAACCCAGCAGCAGGACCGCTACCTCCGCCTTTGTGCAAGGAGAAGCAGGAGGAACACTGCCAGAGCCCTGCAAAATGACCTCCAGCAGGCCACAAATATGCACGTGTCTGCTCAAACGGTCAGAAACAGACTCCATGAGGGTGGTATGAGGGCCCGACGTCCACAGGTGGGGGTTGTGCTTACAGCCCAACACCGTGCAGGACGTTTGGCATTTGCCAGAGAACACCAAGATTGGCCAATTCGCCAATGGCGCCCTGTGCTCTTCACAGATGAAAGCAGGTTCACACTGAGCACATGTGACAGAGTCTGCAACATCCTCCAGCATGACCGGTTTGGCGGTGGGTCAGTCATGGTGTGGGGTGGCATTTCTTTGGGGGGCCGCACAGCCCTCCATGTGCTCGCCAGAGGTAGCCTGACTGCCATTAGGTACCGAGATGAGATCCTCAGACCCCTTGTGAGACCATATGCTGGTGCGGTTGGCCCTGGGTTCCTCCTAATGGAAGACAATGCTAGCTAGACCTCATGTGGCTGGAGTGTGTCAGCAGTTTCTGCAAGAGGAAGGCATTGATGCAATGGACTGGCCCGCCCGTTCCCCAGACCTGAATCCAATTGAGCACATCTGGGACATCATGTCTCGCTCCATCCACCAACGCCACGTTGCACCACAGACTGTCCAGGAGTTGGCGGATGCTTTAGTCCAGGTCTGGGAGGAGATCCCTCAGGAGACCATCCGCCACCTCATCAGGAGCATGCCAAGGCATTGTAGGGAGGTCATACAGGCACGTGGAGGCCACACACACTACTGAGCCTCATTTTGACTTGTTTTAAGGACATTACAAAGTTGGATCAGCCTGTAGTGTGGTTTTTCACTTTAATTTTGAGCTCAACTCCAAATCCAGACCTCCATGGGTTGATAAATTTGATTTCCATTGATAATTTTTGTGTGATTTTGTTGTCAGCACATTCAACTATGTAAAGAAAAAAGTATTTAATAAGAATATTTCATTCATTCAGATCTAGGATGTGTTATTTTAGTGTTCCCTTTATTTTTTTGAGCAGTGTACGTTCCCATTGTTCCTCAACTCTAGTGTATGATATACCATTTTCTAGCTCTGAATCTCTACTTTTATCCACTTTAAAAAATGGCATTTCAAATTTTGCTACATTAGACCGAATATAGCCGGGTGGTCACTGAAATTGGTCTTATGTAGCAAATTTGTCAAATTTTTATTTTTTACAATGGATAAAAGTAGACTCAGAGCTACACAATGGTATATCATACACTACAGTTGAACAATTGGAAAGTAACTTTGCTTTGAAAGTTGGTAGACTAAGAAAATGGCCTTTGAATGTTTTGGTACTACTACTGGAGAGTCCTTTGTCTACACCCATTCTGCATCGTTCACACCATCTTAAGCTTTAACCCCACTCATCCCTTTAAGGGTGTACTAACAGCAGTCAAGCACCCAAGCTAACTTGCTAGCTACTTCCAGACATCTAAGTGAGAGAGAGAACAGCTCACTGAACATAACTCGTCCTAGCAGAGCTGGTTAGGCTTTTATGTTATCCAGAGCGTTGATGACTGCAACTGTGCTGTCAGATTGTCTGTTTGTAAATTCACTGGACGCTTTGGCCGACGAGTAGGGTTGATCCGAATGTTCTGACCTCACAACGGCAGTCAAGCACCCAAGTTAACACTGGCTTGCTTGCTAGCTAATTCCAGACACATAATGAGAGAACTCCCCACTCTGATCATTTTACTCACCCTAGCAGAGCTGGTTAGGCTGTTTTCATGTTATCCAGAGCATTGGTTACTAGAACTGTGCTGCTGGCAACAATTTAACATTTACTGACACTTGCCATATTCAACGGATGTTGAGCGTTCGTAAATTAAGTTGTTCTGCGCTCTCTTGCACACTCAGATGAGGGTGCTCTGAAATTGGAGTAGATCGCCAGACTGAATTTACGAACGCACCGAAAATGGTTACTTGCATAGTGGTGTCTTTTGTTAAAACATGTAGCTAGCTAGCTAAACAATGAAGCATAATCCCAACTCATGACGTTACTACCCTGCATTAATATGCGGGTAGCTAACCAACCAGGTGCAATGTTAGCTAACTAACATTAGGCTATAGCTAGCTAAGCAAATGGCTCTGAGATACGTTTAATAAGGTCATACATGTAACGTTAGCAAGCAAGCCATAATCACAACTCATGACATTACTACCCTGCATGAATCTGCAGGTAGCTAACCACCAGGTTCAATGTTAGCTAGCTAACATTAGGCTATAGCTAGCCAAGCAAATGTCTCTTTCTGTCAAAATTAGAAACGTGTAATACCTGAAAATGTAGGTAGCTAGACTATTTTACCTGTATACATCATTCGTGGTGGACACATCTCCTGTCGGATGCCATGGTTGCCCTCAGTTTGAAGATGTAATCCGGAGACCGGTGTTTTCTCAATCTCCTTAGCTATCATACTCGAATTCCACTGATTTCAAAATGTGGTCCTCCAGAAAGTGGAGAGCAACACTTAAGTTAATACACAATACAATAAAAAAGCAGTGTTAGACAGGATTACCTAGACATACTGACCAGCTCAAATAGACAGAAGCATGCTACAGTGGCAAGAAAAAGTGTGAACCCTTTGGAGTTAGCTGGAATTCTGCATAAATTGGTCATAAAATTGTATCTGATATTTATCTAAGTCAAACAGTGTGCTTAAACTAATAACACACAAATTATTGTATTTTACTTGTCTATATTGAATACATAATTTAAACATTCACAGTGTAGGTTGGAAAAAGTATGTGAACCCCTACGCTAATGACTTCTCCAAAAGCTAATTGGAGTCAAGAGTCAGCTAACCTGGAGTCCAATCAATGAGACTAGATTGTGAGTTTTTTTAATAGGGCAGGGCAGCTCTAGCCAACATCATCAATTGGAGTTTGCTATTCACACGAAGCATTGACTGATGTAAACCATGGCTCGAACAAAAGAGCCCTCAGAAGACTTAAGATTAAGAATAGTTGACTTGCATAAAGCTGGAAAGGGTTCCAAAAGTACCTCTAAAAGCCTTGATGTTCATCAGTCCACGTAAGACAAATTGTCTATAAATGGAGAAAGTTTAGCACTGTTGCTACACTCCATAGGAGCAGCCGTCCTGCAAAGATGACTGCAAGAGCACAGCGCAGCATGCTCAATGAGGTTAAGAAGAATCCTAGAGTGTCAGCTAAAGACTTACATAAATCTTTGGAACATGCTAACATCTCTGTTGACGAGTCTACGACACGTAAAACACTAAACAAGAATGGTGTTCATGGGAGGACACCACGAAATAAGCCAATTGTCCCAAAAAAAACATTGCTGCATGTCTGAAGTTTGCAAAAGTGCACCTGGATGTTCCACAGCGCTACTAGCAAACTATTCTGTGGACAGATGAATCTACAGTTGAATTGTTTGGAAGGAACACACAACACTATGTGTGGAGAAAAAAAGGCACAGCACACCAACATCAAAACCTCATCCCAACTGTAAAATTATGGTTTGGGGCTGCTTTGCTGCCTCAGGGCCTGGGCAGGTTGCTATCATCAACGGAAAAAATAATTCAAGTTTATCGAGACATTTTGCAGGAGAATGTTAGGCGATCTGTCCGCCAATTGAAGCTCAACAGAAGTTGGGTGATGCAACATGACGATGACCCAAAACACAGAAGTAATTCAACAGAATTGCTTCAACAGAAGAAAATACACCTTCTGGAGTGGCCCAGTCAGAGTCCTGACCTCAACCCGATTGAGATGATGTGGCATGACTTCAAAGAGCAGTTCACACCAGATATCCCAAAAATATTGCCTAACTGAAACAGTTTTGTAAAGCGGAATGGTCCAAACTTCCTCCTGACCGCTGTGCAGGTCTGATCCTCAACTACAGACAATGTTTGGTCGAGGTTATTGCTGCCAAAGGAGGGTCAACCAGTTATTAAAACCAGGGGTTCACATACTTTTCTTACCCTGCACTGTGAATGTTTACACGGTGTGTTAAATAAAGACATGAAAACGTAAAATTGTTTGTGTGTTATTAGTTTAAGCAGACTGTTTGGCTATAGTTGTGACCTAGATGAAGATCAGTTGACATTTTCTGACCAATTATCTTCAGAATCCAGGTATTTCCTAAGGGTTCACATACTTTTTCTTGCCACTGTATATGACAGACCAATCCAAACTCATCTCTCAGCATGTCCAGCCCACACTCATTATCTCAGCCAATCATGGCCAGTGGGAAGGTTGCTCACTTTTTCTTTGGCTAAACCAACAATTGTATTCGTTTTTACAGATGTGCCTTAAATACAAGTTTGTATGCCATGAAAGTTCACATGTTCAAGAAGGCATTTCTGGCAAAAATGCATTTTGATTTTAAAAAAAGTTTTACGTTCAAACGGCTCTCCTGTGAAGTAGTGACCCACGATATACGCCTAGTTTCCTGAAACGGGTCATACAAATAAATATATATATATACACAAATAAATATATATATATATATATATATATATATATATATATATATATATATATACAAATAAATATATATATACATACATACACATAAATATATATAAATAAATAAATACATTTATTTGTATGTATATATACATACAAATAAATAAATAAATGTATTTGTATGTATATATACATACAAATAAATACACACTCACACACTAAACAAAACTATAAACGCAACATGCAAAGTATTGGTCTCATGTTTCGAAATAAAAGATCCCAGAAATTGTCCATACGCTCAAAAAGCGTATTTCTCTCCAACACAATGCCACAGATGTCTCAAGTTGAGGGGCCGTGCAATTGGCATGCTGACTGCAGGAATGTCCACCAGAGCTGTTGTCAGATAATTTAATGTTAATTTCTCTACCACAAGTGGCCTCCAACATTGTTTTAGTGAATTTGTCAGTACGTCCAACCAGCCTCACAACCACAGACCACATGTAACCATTGGCTGGGCCTGGCTCCCCAGTGTTTGGGCCTGGCTTCCAAGTGGGTGGGCCTATTACCTCCAAGGCTGACCCATGGATGTGCCCCTGCCAAGTCATGTGAAATCCATAGATTATGGCCTAATGAATTATTTCAATTGACTAATTTCCTTATATGATCTGTAAGTAAGTAAATTTGTTGAAATTGTTGCATGTTTCTTTTATATTTTTGTTCAGTATATATTATTATAAACTATCAAAATAAAGTCGCACTCTCCCATGTATAATCTCCCAGCAATTTAATGGGTATTTACCAACGTTTTGGCATCACTGTGCCTTCCTCAGAGTAATGTCATGAATACTTGAACTAGGTTATGAAGACAAACAGTGCAATTAGTGTAACCAGGGGTGTGTCATAATGATTAAGTTAATTCAAATTAATTTGTGAAACTGTTTAAAAAATTAGTATATGGCATATGAAATATATTACACTATTGTTATTATACAGAAACATAATGGAATATTGTACATCATATTAGCATCAACATACATTATTGTTTCATTCAATTTCACATAATAATTTCGTATTTCGTTTCATTTCTATTACATGTCATCTTTTGGTTCAACCTTAATATATAACAAGCATCATCAACAGGGAGAACATATTAGGTGTACGCTAATAAGCTGTAAAAAATATTTTTGTATTTATAAGTCTTGTTCATAAAGGAACATTTGTTCATAAGGACCTGAGATCAAAGTCAATATTCAGACCACTAGGGGTCAATGTTTTTAGATAGGATATCCAGTAAGCCTCCCTTCGTAGTAGTAGGATCTCAATGTTACCTCCTCTCCTTGGTAGAGCAACATGCTCAATGCCTGTGTATTTGAGGGAGGAGCTTCAACAAAGTGAGCTTCTACTGGATAGTCAATGTTCTTACACCTGATTGAGCTGCGTTTTCAGCTTTGCAATATTTTAATTGTCTTTTCGTTTGTCCTACGTGGGCTTTTCCACATGAACAGGTGATGAGATAGATTACTCCCTTTGTCTTACATGAGATGATACCCCTAACAGGGATCTTTCAACCTGTATGTGGGTGTCTGAAGAAAGACGTTTTTTTTAATAGTGCTGTTGCACTGTGCGGAATTAATTTAATTACCGCTGACTTCCTTCCCAGAGCACAAAGACATCATCTATGTATCTTTACCATATACAGGGGGGCAAAAATAAGTATTTAGTCAGCCACCTATTGTGCAAGTTCTCCCACTTAAAAAGATGAGAGAGGCCTGTAATTTTCATCATAGGTACACTTCAACTATGACAGACAAAATGAGAAAGAAAATCCAGAAAATCACATTGTAGGATTTTTTATGAATTTATTTGCAAATTATGGTGGAAAATAAGTATTTGGTCACCTACAAACAAGCAAGATTTCTGGCTCTCACAGACCTGTAACTTCTTCTTTAAGAGGCTCCTCTGTCCTTCACTCATTACCTATATTAATGGCACCTGTTTGAACTTGTTATCAGTATAAAAGACACCTGTCCACAACCTCAAACAGTCACACTCCAAACTCCACTATGGCCAAGACCAAAGAGCTGTCAAAGGACACCAGAAACTAAATTGTAGACCTGCACCAGGCTGGGAAGACTGAATCTGCAATAGGTAAGCAGCTTGGTTTGAAGAAATCAACTGTGGGAGCAATTATTAGGAAATGGAAGACATACAAGACCACTGATAATCTCCCTCGATCTGGGGCTCCACGCAAGATCTCATCCCGTGGGGTCAAAATGATCACAAGAACGGTGAGCAAAAATCCCAGAACCACACAGGGGGACCTAGTGAATGACCTGCAGAGAGCTGGGACCAAAGTAAAAAAGCCTACCATCAGTAAAACACTACGCCGCCAGGGACTCAAATCCTGCAGTGCCAGACGTGTCCCCCTGCTTAAGCCAGTACATGTCCAGGCCCGTCTGAAGTTTGCTAGAGAGCATTTGGATGATCCAGAAGAAGATTGGGAGAATGTCATATGGTCAGATGAAACCAAAATATAACTTTTTGGTAAAAACTCAGCTCGTTGTGTTTGGAGGACAAAGAATGCTGAGTTGCATCCAAAGAACACCATACCTACTGTGAAGCATGGGGGTGGAAACATCATGCGTTGGGGCTGTTTTTCTGCAAAGGGACCAGGACGACTGATCCGTGTAAAGGAAAGAATGAATGGGGCCATATATCGTGAGATTTTGAGTGAAAACCTCCTTCCATCAGCAAGGGCATTGAAGATGAAACGTGGCTGGGTCTTTCAGCATGACAATGATCCCAAACACACCGCCCGGGCAACGAAGGAGTGGCTTCGTAAGAAGCATTTCAATGTCCTGGAGTGGCCTAGCCAGTCTCCAGATCTCAACCCCATAGAAAATCTTTGGAGGGAGTTGAAAGTCCGTGTTCCCCAGCAACAGCCCCAAAACATCACTGCTCTAGAGGAGATCTGCATGAAGGAATGGGCCAAAATACCAGCAACAGTGTGTGAAAACCTTGTGAAGACTTACAGAAAACGTTTGACCTCTGTCATCGCCAACAAAGGGTATATAACAAAGTATTGAGATAAACTTTTGTTATTGACCAAATACTTATTTCCCACCATAATTTGCAAATAAATTCATAAAAAATCCTACAATGTGATTTTCTGGATTTTTTTCTCTCATTTTGTCTGTCATAGTTGAAGTGTACCTATGATGAAAATTACAGGCCTCTCTCATCTTTTTAAGTGGGAGAACTTGCACAATTGGTGGCTGACTAATTACTTTTTTGCCCCACTGTATGTTCCCCCTGTTGATGATGCTCATTATATATTAAGGTTGAACCAAAAGATTACATGTAATAAAAATGTAATTATTATGTGAAATTGAATGAAACAATTATGTATGTTGATGCTAATATGATGTACAATATTCCATTATGTTTTTATATGATAAAAATAGCGTAATATATTTCATATGCCATATACTATTTTTTAACAGTTTCACTAATTGATTTTAATTCACTTAATCATTATGACACACCCCTCACTACAGTCATTAGTTACACTAATTGCACTGTGTGTCTACATAACCTGGTTCAAGTATTTATGACATTACCCTGAGGAAGGCACAGTAATGCCGAAACGTTGGTAAATACTTATTAAATTGCTGGGAGATTATACGTGGAGTGTGCAACTTCTTTATTTCAATAGTTCATTTGCTGTTAGTCAGCACCTCCACACAAACTATTATTCTGGGTGTGTGTCAGCTCATGTTTTTTTATCCAGTTTTTATTATTAGAAATATATAATTGGTTTGGGGGGGGAGACAAACTCAGTATACTTCAAAACTACTACAACCAAATCGAAACATGTAGAAATTATAATTGACCTACATTCATAGTTTCTTGACTATGTTCCGCTCGCTTATAATCACCGAAATGAAAGCTAGAGACGACCAGGAAGCATTCCAAAAAAAAATGGCAAAACTGATGGATAGAGGACTATTTTTTTCATAACAAATTTTCAGTGCAGCCCTCCGGACCTCGTTGAAGAGCGAATGTGGCTCTCAGGGAAACATTTGTTTGACACCATATAACTATTTTGGAGTGAGCATGTTACAATATCATTCCAATTCCACTGTAACCGCTCACGCCATTTGATGCCTGCTATACCATAGCTGCTTTTAGCAACGTTGGTGTATTTACTCTAGCGTTGCTCCCTATTGGGTTAAATACAAACTGTCCATGGGAAGCCAAAAGTTCAATAAAATTCTGTTGGTGGGCAGGAAGGTTGGTGCTTAAAACGGCGGAAATTTGAGTCAAAATATCTAAAAGGAACGTATTATTAAAAACAGGCTTTCCAAAACATGGTCCTCTCTGCTTACCTCATGTTAAATTAAAAAATCCTGCAGGTGTGCCATATGTGCACAAAAAAAATTAATAACTTGGAGGGGACTTTTATTTTGACATGAGGTAAGCAAAGAGTAAGTTGGTCTTCAACAAACCCACCTTTGGAAATAAGAATGACCTTTAGATCTTTTGTCTCAAATTCGCACTGTTTTAAGAAAAACAGTCCTGCCCACCGGCACAGTAAGTTGAAATTTAATTTAACTTCTGTCTTACCCGGACTGTTCAGTTTTTTTTTCAACCCAATAGGGAGCAACACTACTGTATTTTTATTTTAACCTTTTATTTATCTAGGCAAGTCAGTTAAGAACAAATTCTTATTTACAATGACGGCCTACACCAGCCAAACCCGGACAACGCTGGGGCAATTTTGCACCACCCTATGGGACTCCCAATCATGGCCGGTTGTGATACAGCCTGGATTCGAACCGCTTAGACCGCTGTGCCACTCGGCGTTGCTAAAAGCAGTCAGGAAAGTTCGCATTTGGAAAATGTTCAGACCCCTTGACTTTCTCCACATTTTAGTACATTAAGCCTTGTTCTCAAGTGGATTCAATTATTTGTTTCCCGTATCAATGGAAGGTTTCTAGAAACCTGTTTTGTTTTTTCATTATGGGCTATTGTGTGTAGATTGATGAGGAACACAGTTAATTTAATCCATTCTAGAAGAAGGCTGTAATGTAACAAAATGTGGAAAAACAGAAGGGGTCTGAATATTTTCTGAATGCACTGTATACCCAAGCATGAACAAGCTTTATATGGCTGTGGTGGTCTTTATATGGCTGTGGTGGTCTTCATATGGCTGTGGTGGTCTTCATATGGCTGTGGTGGTCTTCATATTGCTGTACTGGTCTTTAGATGGCTGTACTGGTCTTTAGATGGCTGTACTTCTTGGTATATGCTTGTCTCCTACTCACCAACCAGCAGGACCAGCCGACGTCCCTCTTTATGGTCCCTGCAGTACGGTGCCACCTCCAGGTAGGTGGGTGTCTGTGTGGCTCCTCCCATCTCCTGGCTCTTCCTTTTAGACTCAACATTCCCACTCCTACCGCCCCTCCTGCCCAGCCGGAAACTCCTTCTCAGACCAGCTGCAGGGAAAGAGATACCTGTCACACACCTGTCACTGTGTGCATGTGTGTGGGGGTGGGTGTGTGTGAATGTTAATTTCAATGTCTGTGTGTTCTAACAGTCAAATCAAATATCTCACCAGAGGCAGCACATGCAACAGAGCAAAATAACACAGTGTTAGATGTTACGCAGTTGGCAGCTACAGTACCAGTCAAAAGTTGACACACATACTCATTTAAGAGTTTTTCTTTATTTTTACTATTTCCTACATTGCAGAATAATAGTGAAGACATCAAAACTATGAAATAACATATGGAATCATGTAGTTACCCAAAAAGTGTGTTAAACAAATCAAAATATATTCTACATTTTAGATTCTTCAGTAGCCCCCCTTTGCCTTGATGACAGCTTTGCACACGCTTGGCATCCTCTCAACCAGCTTCATGAGGTAGTCACCTGGAATGTATTTCAATTAACAGGTATGCCTTGTTAAAAGTTTGTGAATTTTCTTTACTTCTTAATGTGTTTGAGCCAATCATTTGTGTTTTGACAAGGTAAGGGTGGTATACAGAAGACAGACCTATTCGGTAAAATACTAAGTTCATATTATGGCAAGAACAGCTCAAATAAGCAAAGAGAAACGACAGCCCATCATTACCTTAAGACATGAAGGTCAGTCAATCCAGAACGTTTCAAGAACTTTGAACATTTCTTCAAGTGCAGTCGCAAAACCCATCAAGCTCTAGGATGAAACTGGCTCTCATGAGGACTGACACAGGAAAGGAAGACCCGGAGTAACCTCTGCTGCAGAGGATACGTTCATTAGAGTTACCAGCTTCAGAAATTGCAGCCCAAATAAATGCTACAGAGTTCAAGTAACACATCAACATCAACTGTTCAGAGGAGACTGCATTCGTCAGGCCTTCGTGGTCAAATTGCTGCAAACAAACCACTACTAAAGGACACCAACAATAAGAAGAGACTTGCTTGGGACAAGAAACAGCAATGGACATTAGACCGGTGGAAATCTGTCCTTTGGTCTGATGAGTCCAAATGTGAATTTTTGGGTTCCAACCACTGTGTTCTTGTGAGACGCAGAGTAGGTGAAGGGATGATCTCGACATGTGTGATTCCCACTGTGATGCATGGAGGTGTGATGGTGCTTTGCTTGTGACACTTGGTGATTTATTTAGAATTCAAGGCACACTTAACCAGCATGGCATCCACAGCATTCTGCAGCGATACGACATCCCATCTGGTTTGTGCTTAGTGTGACTATCATTTGTTTTTCAACAGGACAATGACCCAAAAACACACCTCTAGGCTGTGTATGGGCTATTTGACCAAGACGGAGAGTGATGGAGTGCTGCATCAGATGACCTGGCCTCCACAATCACCCAACCTCAACCCATTTGAGATGGTTTGGGTGAGTTGGACCGCAGAGTGAAGGAAAAACAGCAAACAAGTGCTAAGCATATGTGGGAACTCATTCAAGATTGTTGGAAAAGCATTCCTCATGAAGCTGGTTGAGAGAATGCCAAGAGTGTGCAAAGCTGTCATCAAGGCAAAGGGTGGCTACTTTGAAGAATCTCAAATATATTTTGGTTTGTTTAGCACTTTTTTGGTTACTACATGATTCCATATGTGTTATTTCATAGTTTTGATGTCTTTACTATTATTCTACAATGTATAAAATAATAAATAAAAATAAAAATCCTTGAATGAGTAGGTTTGTCCAAACTTTTGACTGGTACTGTACATGTCTTACATGAACCCTACTGCAAATAGTCACCATATTTAATGTAAGATGAGCAGACTAATGGATGTCTGCAATTACACAAACAGGGAGCAAAATAAACGCGTCTCGAGTGCTGGGTATGATGACATACAGCAATGACGATGAGGAGGAGGAAGAACTGCAGACAGGCAAATGTGTATGAGATTTAAAAGAGCATCACACAGAACTGTCACCAGTCTCACCACCAAAGCTGTTGACAAGCACTGTCGACCATCTCAACAGCTCAACTCCACCACTCTGAGGAGACTAAGGAGAGGACAACATACGATTGATTGAATGTTCTCTCATGCATTCGCTTGAATGAAAACAGAGCCTATGCCATGTGTATGTGGTCTGGCCCGGATTGGCATGTCCTCCATGGTGTAACTGCCTGCTACAGATGTGGGTCTTACATTGCTATGACATCAGTTGCAGTTTAAATCAGTTAGCATAACAGGAATTTTGGGCCTGTTTTCCTTGTTGCATGCTACAATTACTGTCATTTTGTCTGTGTTGACTTCACTTTTAAAGAATGAGTTTTACCGACTTTATCAATCAGCACAGTTGGAAGAGGGTGGCAGAGATTGAATTAAACCAATATCAGATTTGATTCATTTGATTACATTGACAACAGCATATTCATGTAGTTTAAGGAAATAGGATATTGAGTATGCTGAAAACAATCTCCAAGACGCTGTCACCAAGAGTCAGTCTGAAATTATCGACAGAATCTAAAATAGTAAAAATAATTCTGTGTTTCTCTCCTAGCTGCACTGCCAAACACCCTCCATATAGTACTGTACTGTTCTGAACATACTAAAAGCTGCAGTCAGTGCGTGTATTATTTTGCTTCACTTTCAAATTCAAACTTCCTCCTACAGCACTAAACTACTATGAAGTGCACACTACATCCTCCTTCACTCAGAAGTTTACCTATGTCCTTTTCCCTCTAAATAATCTAGAGTACTTCAGTGCACTTCACATGTAGCGCACATGCATGTCATACCACACCAGTTGCTCCTCTCCCGTATCTCCTCTTCCAAATTTTGCTGTTTTTGGCTCTCTCTCTCCCTCGCTCTCTCTCTAACCGTACCTGCTGTCTCGACCTCTGACTGCTCAGCTATGAAAAGCCAACTGACATTTACTCCTGGGGTACTGACCTGTTGCACCCTCTACAACTGCTGTGATTATTATTTGACCCTGCTGGTCATCTATGAACATTTGAACATCTTGAAGAATAATCTTAAATGGCCACATACTCTTGTAATCTGCACCCGACACAGCCAGAAGAGGACAGGCCACCCCTCAGAGCCTGGTTCCTCTCTAGGTTTCTTCTTAGGTTCCTGCCTTTCTAGGGAGTTTTCCCTTGCCACCGTGATTCTACATCTGCATTGCTTGCTGTTTGGGGTTTTAGGCTGGGTTTCTTTATAGCACTTTGTGACATCTGCTGATATAAAAAGGGCTTTATAAATCCATTTGATTGATAGCTAGCGTGCTGTCAGTCGTGTGGCATCCATTAAATAATCAATATCACTTTGGAACTGAGACTCAGAAAAAGTACAGAGCGCTACCACATCCTGTTCTGGAATCTGGACAGACACTACACATGCGCAGCACAAATATATGACATGCTGTAACTTCAGTAGCCAATAATACACAACACCTGACACTTTACTCAGTCAAACCTGAAGCAGGAGTGCAAAATGATATACGAGGATTCCATTGACATCAAATATGCGGGTAGCTATTCAAATATGCAGGTATCTATTATTCTCATGATCTTGCTGCTTGAAACCTAATAATGCACCGGTGACCTTGAACAAGGATCAGACAGCTACCCATTGTGTCTATTATTCTGTCTGGGAAATGCATTTTAAGCTTCGATAAAGCAAAACACACACACATTCTCTCTCACACACACACTATTGCTACACCGGCATCAAACACATCCAAGGGATCTGAAGAAATGGGGAAAATGATCTGGCTGTTTAAAACTCATGGTCTTTCCTTGGCTTCCCCTATAGCTCTGGGGAGCACATTGAATACTGATTGAATAATCTGGTTTGTAAATAGAGCTTTTTTTCAAACCAGAAACGGACTGACCATATGGCAGTTCGGGAAAATGCCAGATGGGCTGGTCCATCTTTAACCTGATGGGTCTTTCTAAAAACGGGCAGGTATGTTAGAAATGCCCGGGTCGATTTATGGTTCTAGTCCGTCTCAAGTTCAACCCCTGCTTGGTTTTTCATTCCGTGTCTGGATCTTATTGGTAGTAAGGTGATGATACATTTCCCTCATCCCTATCCCTGGAAAAGGTAACATCTCACCGATGTGGATTCCTGTAATAGCTCCATAGTCTGCATCCTCCACCACTGTAGAGAGAGGGAGAGAAAAGGATGGATCAAGGAATAGAACATAGTTTTAATTCCTAATCAAATCAGTACAGTACATTACTTTTTTATATTATTATTTTGAACAGAGGGTTTAAATAGTTTTTTTTACATTGTTCGATAGAACAATAAAGTGAAAGAAGACCAACTATGACAAGCAAGCAGTACCTTCCTCCTTTTCTGAGAAGCATGGATACAAAACAAGACAAGTGAATCATGGAGACAGTAGTTAGTTATGTCTCTACACAGATGAAGGAAGGAATACTTATAAAACAGTGGTTCATAAATAGGCCCATAAAGCAAGGGTTGGCATCAGGCAGTCCGCAGGCCAAAATCAGCCCACGAGTGATTTTTTGGGGGGGGCCCAAAGTTTTTAGTAAAAAACATAATACAAATGTTTTGGGTTAAAAAAAAGACTGTAAAATCACCAGGAATTCAGCTTAAAATGTGTTTAATTTAGGAAACCTATTCCCAAGTATTTCCACAAAATAAAAAAAGATGTGATCGTGTCTCAATCAAGCTATAACATTTTTATTTTCAAATACAATCTCATTTGGGCTTAGTTATGTTCAATTTGCGGTGATGAAATTATTATATTTACTTTCCCGGCACCCAACCATTCGCTCTGGCATTTTGAACCATTTAATTCATGTGTCTGAAGGTACAAACTCTGCCTACTCAGCTTGCCCAGAGAGCAAATCAAGTGCACCTATAGACCTAGCACTAACCAATCAGATTGCTTAGATCACAGTGTCAAAATAAATTGATAATGTGATTTACAAACGTCTTAAAACCTTGACTAGAGACAGACTGTCAAGGAATACAGCAAAAAGCTGCTGTTTTTGTGAGTGAGTTCATGTTTAAGTTTTTATTCACTGTCAACACTTTTTATTCAACACTTTCATAAGCCATGAAATGTGCTCCTCCACTCATGCTGCATCCAGCATTGCAGCTTCAATGAATGAGCAGCAAAGTGTATCGATAGGCTTGCATTATTATTATTAACGGCCATGTGTTTGTAATATCAAGTGTTATTTTACTTTCTCTGGTCAAATAAGTAACATACATTTGTGCAAGCGCCCGCATGCTTCCCATCCGAAACAGTTCGGAACAGTTCATGCGAACTATATTGTGATCACATGTTTGTTCGTTTTAGTCTTTGGCAAGGGATTTTTTTTGGTTGTTCGTGCACACAAAATATTTTCTCGAGGCAAGCCGAAGTTCAGGAGCTGAAGTCTACGCCCCTTCGTCGGTCATTGGTCAACAGTAAGGATTCTTCAATTAAGTATTTGTTGTCATTCAAGGATAGAAGACTTGTTTCCATACACATTTTCTCACTTGAGAAATACTGCACCAAACATCTTAGTTAGATGCATCAAAATTAATGACTGATTTCTTGAGTTATCTTAGAATAAGTCTGACTACTTTGAGGAAGTGTATACTGGCTATGGCATCTCAAGATGGACAAACAGTACTATTGCCACTTTTGTGTGTAGCTCTTAAGGGAGTATGCAAGCTCATTTGTTCGGTTCGCCTAGCCACTTTCACTATTAATGGAGAGGAGAGAGCTGAGGGACGGTCCAACAGTGAGAGGCGGACCCTCTGATGCTCTCCCTCTCCGCTGAGACTGGCAATCAGATGCAGACACAATCAGTCCAGTAAAATAAAGAAAGCACATCATTTAAATGTATGCTTACTCAGCTTTGCCTCACAAGTAACACAACAAATGATGATCTACCTATTACCGGTGTGATCATATACCTCAAGTTTTGAAATATAATTTTTAAATGGTATAAGAAGAACAACATTGTCAGGGCAATTCAAGCATATCCAATATGCAGTGATAATGTACTGGGCATATAGCCTACTACAAACATCACTGCTACAGAACTGTTTTTAAGTCATGTTAAAAAATCTGAGTGTCAGATCTCAGCCTTCTTTTTGACTCAGAAAGTGATCTCGGCTCAGAAAACTTTGGGCACCACTGCACTAGATTACAGTGCCTTGCGAAAGTATTCGGCCCCCTTGAACTTTGCGACCTTTTGCCACATTTCAGGCTTCAAACATAAAGATATAAAACTGTACTTTTTTTTAAAGAATCAACAACAAGTGGGACACAATCATGAAGTGGAACGACATTTATTGGATATTTCAAACTTTTTTAACAAATCAAAAACTGAAAAATTGGGCGTGCAAAATTATTCAGCCCCCTTAAGTTAATACTTTGTAGCGCCACCTTTTGCTGCGATTACAGCTGTAAGTCGCTTGGGGTATGTCTCTATCAGTTTTGCACATCGAGAGACAAAATTTTTTTCCCATTCCTCCTTACAAAACAGCTCGAGCTCAGTGAGGTTGGATGGAGAGCATTTGTGAACAGCAGTTTTCAGTTCTTTCCACAGATTCTCGATTGGATTCAGGTCTGGACTTTGACTTGGCCATTCTAACACCTGGATATGTTTATTTTTGAACCATTCCATTGTAGATTTTGCTTTATGTTTTGGATCATTGTCTTGTTGGAAGACAAATCTCCGTCCCAGTCTCAGGTCTTTTGCAGACTCCATCAGGTTTTCTTCCAGAATGGTCCTGTATTTGGCTCCATCCATCTTCCCATCAATTTTAACCATCTTCCCTGTCCCTGCTGAAGAAAAGCAGGCCCAAACCATGATGCTGCCACCACCATGTTTGACAGTGGGCATGGTGTGTTCAGGGTGATGAGCTGTGTTGCTTTTACGCCAAACATAATGTTTTGCATTGTTGCCAAAAAGTTCAATTTTGGTTTCATCTGACCAGAGCACCTTCTTCCACATGTTTGATGTGTCTCCCAGGTGGCTTGTGGCAAACTTTAAACAACACTTTTTATGGATATCTTTAAGAAATGGCTTTCTTCTTGCCACTCTTCCATAAAGGCCAGATTTGTGCAATATACGACTGATTGTTGTCCTATGGACAGAGTCTCCCACCTCAGCTGTAGATCTCTGCAGTTCATCCAGAGTGATCATGGGCCTCTTGGCTGCATCTCTGATCAGTCTTCTCCTTGTATGAGCTGAAAGTTTAGAGGGACGGCCAGGTCTTGGTAGATTTGCAGTGGTCTGATACTCCTTCCATTTCAATATTATCGCTTGCACAGTGCTCCTTGGGATGTTTAAAGCTTGGGAAATCTTTTTGTATCCAAATCCGGCTTTAAACTTCTTCACAACAGTATCTCGGACCTGCCTGGTGTGTTTCTTGTTCTTCATGATGCTCTCTGCGCTTTTGACGGACCTCTGAGACTATCACAGTGCAGGTGCATTTATACGGAGACTTGATTACACACAGGTGGATTGTATTTATCATCATTAGTCATTTAGGTCAACATTGGATCATTCAGAGATCCTCACTGAACTTCTGGAGAGAGTTTGCTGCACTGAAAGTAAAGGGGCTGAATAATTTTGCACGCCCAATTTTTCAGTTTTTGATTTGTTAAAAAAGTTTGAAATATCCAATAAATGTCGTTCCACTTCATGATTGTGTCCCACTTGTTGTTGATTCTTCACAAAAAAATACAGTTTTATATCTTTATGTTTGAAACCTGAAATGTGGCAAAAGGTCGCAAAGTTCAAGGGGGCCGAATACTTTCGCAAGGCACTGTAACTATTCAAGACCCATCAGTTGCTACCATTTGGGAAACACTGACGTAGTACATAGTGCTTGAGTATGTTAATTGATTAACTGAGCTACTCCTTGTGAAAATGTAATAAGTAATATGGTATTGCAGATAGTATTTGAAAGTATTGTGTATTTAACCCAGATCTGGACCTGTATCCAAACAGAATAGAACATTGGTTGTAAGTGCTGAGAATACTCTTATGGGTAAAAATAAAAGCTATGTTTTAAAACAGGTTTTAACAGGATTCCTAGGACCTTTTCTGAGATGCTTTATGGATTGACCTTGGTGCGATCCTAAGGGATTCCCTTTCCACATGTGGCATGTCCCTGACGTGTGACTTTCACCTTGACCTTCATGTATGACCTTAGACCTTCGGCCTTTGTCCTGGGAGAGTGTTAAATGACTGTTTATTCCCTGCAGGTGGGGGTTTATTGGAGAGATCATCACCTGTCACTTTGTTTGGGACTCTCTGAGGTTTAAATAAGGCCTTGGGCCGCTGGAGAGAGACTCTCCTAAAGGAAAGAAAGAGAGAACAGTTATGCCATTGTATAGGAGTACAATTTACCCGAGTGAACAATTTTGGTGCCATAATGGATCAGACTAGGAATAATGTTCCTCAAACCTCAATTTGTCTAGTTTCAATTTATCAAAGGGTTCAGAACTCCAGGTTGACCCCCTTTCACTGATTTTTATTTTATTTTTACTGTTGTTAAAACCTTTCTGGAGCATCATGCTTGACTGAAAATATTCCAATTTAAAAGACCAAAGAAACTGGGGACTTTACTGTGTTCTCATCTTCTAATTGAACATTCATGTACTGTTCTCGTGTTTGAGATGTCATCTCAAAGTGATATAGACGTACAATAGCGGTTTGTTTTGCTGTCAAATAACTTTTCTCGAGTTAAGAAAATGGTTAAGATTGGAGTTGAGAAAACTACATAATAAGACAAACTAACACAAAGCTGATGTGAGGGTAGTTATGAATGTCTGTGCATAGATTGCCCATGGACATGGAGGCCCACCTCTCCTGAAGTTGCCTGGAGGGGATGAGTCCTGCTCGGGAGTTGCTGTCACCATGACGACAGGCTTGCCACCAGGTGTCGTCCTCCTGGTTAACGATCTGAAGGATGTCCCCCCTCTTGAAGCCCAGCCCTGCCTGTCTGCAGGGGATGGCAGGGTCCTCCTCAGGATTGTAGTCAAAGAGCGACCGTACAAATAACTGAGAACCACAACAAAAAACACAAGAGCTTTACTTCATATTTTTTTTTACCAGATATGTGCAATGAAATATGTTAATTTACATGGTCAGCAATAATAGTACGGCGCCCCTGGATCAAATTAGGGTTAGGTAGCCCTTTCACCTTGTCTCGGGCTCAGGTATTGGAACCAGCAATGTTCGGTTACTGGCCCAATGCTCTAACTGCTAGGCTACCTGCCACCAATGATTCAACAATAGCATCTTGAACATCCTAGGAGAAAGTGCTGTGAAGGTGGTGTATGGGTTTCATTCTGAAATGCCAAAGAACCAATATAAGCAGAGCACAATAGCTTTACCATAGTCTCATTGTCTGACAGCTCTTCCTTGATGCCAGGTACCGGTATCACTTTAAACGTCACCTCTCCCTGCGATTGAGCCTGGCACAAAGATAATCACAGAATGTAGACTTGACTGACACACAGACAGGTACACATTAGACCACACAAACACATCAGGGATGTGTGATGCAAGCAAATACATACAATGATCCAAGCTTACAAGCAGCTAGCCTCTTAAATGTAAAGTTCCCATATTTGGGGACCCTATTTGATTTATTTTATTCAATTCAGTCTGGTGTGAGAACGGTAGCTCTCATCTGCAAAAGCAGGGTGTCTGCGGAAAGCTGAGTATCTTGGCTATTGATTTGTGCCTTAAAATATTTGGTGTCTTACTACCATATATGGGCATATGAATGTATAAGGGCAAGCCAAGCCGATGACCTCATTTCAAGATGGCTGCTACCTACATTCCGGTTAGCGTTGTAAAGCATAAACAAAATAAACACAGAATAGTTTGATTCACACCGAAAGCCGGGACTCCACAGACCATGAGGGTCTCATTTGTCTGCCTGTGACCTACCGTTATTGATCACCAGCCCTGAGAGTCCAAATGTTTATTTTACACAACGTTTTCACCAAACAGCAAATATCTTACAAGGTAAGCTTCAATTTGGTCTGTGTTGGAGCTACATAGGGGGTATGGTTGGTCAGAACAATTCTAGCCTATTGCCAATGTTATCTGATGATGTATGACTTCATGTCAAAATCGAATGTCCACTGAGTGACTATATTTTTGCGCATGAAAATTTTGATGAAAACACTTGGATATCTCCTGTATGTCCCCCGACATCACCACAATGTTTGAGAGAGGTTGGTGTTGTAGAAATTTAGTTTTTATAGTGAACAATAACTTTTAGGCACATCCATTGTGCAAAAACAGTGCAATTATCAGTGCAATTATCACATGCAGACACTTTGGAGCGGTTGAAAGGACACCTGAATGTACCCCATATACCCCATTACACCACCACAATGTTTGAGTGAGGTTGATATGGTAGAAATTGTGTTTTTATACTGAACAAATAGCATTTAGTGGCTGTAAATGTGTAATAACACTGGAATTAATAACACTGACACCACTTAAACATCTGCCCGTTTCTATCAATCCCAGTTTTTTTTCTGATATTGTTCACATGTTGTGGAAGCCATCTGATGTGTTTCCAGCTCTGGGCATCAATAATTCACTTATAGCTTGTCAATGAAAGATTACTTTTTAAAAAACTGTTATTTTGTGTGTGCATGATCTTGTGTATTCTGAACTATGTAACTCTTATCTATCTTCTGATCATTTCCTCAAAATCTCCGAGATGTCTTCTTTCCAAATATACCAAGTTTGGGCATGTCAGAATCATGTATTACACATGAATAGCAGTTACTTTTGGGTATGTCTATTTAGGCGGAAATCTACATTTTGACATTACATCTAAGCTAGACACTAGCCTCACTTGGCCAGACTTACAGACTTGAAACAGACCACACACACACACACTCACACCATAATAGGAATGATTTCCTCCGGTGTCTTATCCTCCATTTGGACTCCATTGACTTCCCTTAGCTCATCGCCCTCATGAATCAGACCTGCAAAATATCTTTGATTAAAGAGCACTAAATTCTCTGAAACGTTTTATAAATGTATGATTACACTGCTATTACATGTTGTATATGTAAAGGACATCACTCTGCTTGCTTAGTACCATTTCCTCCTGATTCGGCCCATACCTGGCAAGAACTCGGGACCTCTGACTTGCAAGCACACGTGACCACCCTCCTGAAGTGTCTTACCAATTTGCGCCACTCAAAAAGCTAGCTATTTGCTGCCGCAAGTGGGGACACTTCAGGCTGGGGAGTAAGCTTCACACATCCCAATGTAATATAGTACCGATATAATTTAATTGTTCATCAATTCATTTTTAAATTATTTGTACCACTTCTGTCTGCAGCACCCCCTCTCATGATCCTTGCTACAACTATAGCTCCAGTGGATTCATCTCTCTTTATGGTGGCCCCCTGAAAGAGAGAGAGAGAAAACAGCTGGATAAACAAAAGGGAGCATGAAGAAAAAAAGGAGGGATGAGAAAGTGAGTGAGGGCCAAATGGATAGACGGATGGTACAACAAGGTCTTCGATGATGTTAATAACAGAGAAAACAATCATGTCTGCTCACCGTTTGCTGCTCCCAATTAGCATTTTTCTAATAAAGCCATGAACATTGATGCTGTTACCCCAGGCCTTAAATGTCACTTAATTTGCAACTGTAATTTGTTTAGAGACAGAACCATTTTGGGAGTGTGTGATGGACATAATCACATAACTGGAGAGGTTATCAGACTTTCTTTTTTTTTTACCAGATGTTATCAATGGGAGGAAAAACACATTGGAAACACGACATTTCATGCCATTGCCAACAACCAGGTCACGTCAAGGTGGAGAACTATGCATTACGGCTCAGACAAATGGCGGCATATTGCATCAATAAAACACATCCCGAAACATCTATACGTGTAAGTTTGGTATAATGGTATGTTTTCTATTATTGGCCGGAAATACCAACCAACCACGATTGTTCACACACACACACAGAGAGAGAGAGACCCACACACAACAATGCTCAAACTCTGCAATGTGTCACTATAGATACAGTGCCTTGCGAAAGTATTCGGCCCCCTTGAACTTTGCGACCTTTTGCCACATTTCAGGCTTCAAATATAAAGATATAAAACTGTATTTTTTTTGTGAAGAATCAACAACAAGTGGGACACAATCATGAAGTGGAACGACATTTATTGGATATTTCAAACTTTTTTAACAAATCAAAAACTGAAAAATTGGCCGTGCAAAATTATTCAGCCCCTTTACTTTCAGTGCAGCAAACTCTCTCCAGAAGTTCAGTGAGGATCTCTGAATGATCAAATGTTGACCTAAATGACTAATGATGATAAATACAATCCACCTGTGTGTAATCAAGTCTCCGTATAAATGCACCTGCACTGTGATAGTCTCAGAGGTCCGTTAAAAGCGCAGACAGCATCATGAAGAACAAGGAACACACCAGGCAGGTCCGAGATACTGTTGTGAAGAAGTTTAAAGCCGGATTTGGATACAAAAAGATTTCCCAAGCTTTAAACATCCCAAGGAGCACTGTGCAAGCGATAATATTGAAATGGAAGGAGTATCAGACCACTGCAAATCTAACAAGACCTGGCCGTCCCTCTAAACTTTCAGCTCATACAAGGAGAAGACTGATCAGAGATGCAGCCAAGAGGCCCATAATCACTCTGGATGAACTGCAGAGATCTACAGCTGAGGTGGGAGACTCTGTCCATAGGACAACAATTAGTCGTATATTGCACAAATCTGGCCTTTATGGAAGAGTGGCAAGAAGAAAGCCATTTCTTAAAGATATCCATAAAAAGTGTCGGTTAAAGTTTGCCACAAGCCACCTGGGAGACACATCAAACATGCAGAAGGTGCTCTGGTCAGATGAAACCAAAATTGAACTTTTTGGCAACAATGCAAAACGTTATGTTTGGCATAAAAGCAACACAGCTCATCACCCTGAACACACTATCCCCACTGTCAAACATGGTGGTGGCAGCATCATGGTTTGGGCCTGCTTTTCTTCAGCAGGGACAGGGAAGATGGTTAAAATTGATGGGAAGATGGATGGAGCCAAATACAGGACCATTCTGGAAGAAAACCTGATGGAGTCTGCAAAAGACCTGAGACTGGGACGGAGATTTGTCTTCCAACAAGACAATGATCCAAAACATAAAGCAAAATCTACAATGGAATGGTTCAAAAATAAACATATCCAGGTGTTAGAATGGCCAAGTCAAAGTCCAGACCTGAATCCAATCGAGAATCTGTGGAAAGAACTGAAAACTGCTGTTCACAAATGCTCTCCATCCAACCTCACTGAGATCGAGCTGTTTTGCAAGGAGGAATGGGAAAAGATTTCAGTCTCTCGATGTGCAAAACTGATAGAGACATACCCCAAGCGACTTACAGCTGTAATCGCAGCAAAAGGTGGCGCTACAAAGTATTAACTTAAGGGGGCTGAATAATTTTCCACGGCCAATTTTTACATTTTTGATTTGTTAAAAAAGTTTGAAATATCCAATAAATGTCGTTCCACTTCATGATTGTGTCCCACTTGTTGTTGATTCTTCACAACAAAATACAGTTTTATATCTTTATGTTTGAAGCCTGAAATGTGGCAAAAGGTCGCAAAGTTCAAGGGGGCCGAATACTTTCGCAAGGCACTGTATATGGCAGCAAAGATATGGAAGAATTGACTCTCCTAAGCTTTAGTATGGAAAGACTTTGCAGCCCCCAGGTTTATCTGTAACCCTGTTCCTTATGCTGTCTTTCCAACTTGAGGCTTTTGTCCTGGTTACACCTTTACATGTGTGGCTTCCATGGACTAGGTTGTGTGACTACAATTTACCTTAGCACCCAGAAACTTTCAGCTGCTTAGGCTATAAATAGACTACAATAGACAATAGGAATATTCTTAAAAGCTATTTTCTATGGCTTTAACCCTCAGCAAATGTCCCATATTGTTGCCGCATGAGCCAACCTGGCCTCAGGGCAATTCGTATGATTTGGTTTGCTTATTTGACCCCTTTTTATATGTAGACAAAACCTGCAATCTTTACCATACAAACTTCTTTATACCGCCTTTTCTTTCTATCTGAAAGGTGTAGGGGGTAAGAATCGCGGTACAGTAAAACACGCCAAGGGACGTAGACATGATTGCAGTATATTCTTGAAAGCGATAATCGAGAAGTAGCATTGGCACACACTAGGCTCTTATGCGCTGCGACTCCGACGTCCTGACGCACAATGATCACTTGGGTGTACCATTCCTGCCCATGTTACCAACCCCTCCCACCCTCCTCATTGCCGGTTACAGACGGGGATGTGTATAAGGGGGTATACTGGCAAGAAAGTGGTAAAAATGGGACTGTTTGAAACGGGGTCATATAAACATTTGCAGATTTTTTTTTTTTTACAGGTAACATACTGTGAATTCTGTCTGAAATACTGTAGGTATTTGTGTCCTTCCATTAAGTATGATATGATAGGTTACTTTAGATAACATTACGAATGGACTAGCGGTCATACAATAGCATACGAATGGACTAGCGGTCGTACAATAGCATACGAATGGACTAGCGGTCGTACAATAGCATACAAATTGGAGACGTATAGACGGGTGCAACAAAACCGATGCATGCGCAACTTTGAGGCAAAAAAACTGTCAACTCCAAAGGATTATTGACAACGTGAACTATATTTCGTCGCCAAAGATTTATTGAAAACATATATATATTTACACAATAAGCACTTGAATTGGAGGCCAGGCTGCTTGTTGCTTCAAATCAAATCAAAGTGTATTTGTAACGTGCGCCAAATACAACATTTACAGTGAAATGCTTACTTACAGGCTCTAACCAATAGTGCAAAAACAGGTATTAGGTGAACAATAGGTAAGTAAAGACATAAAACAACAGTAAAAAGACAGGCTATATACAGTAGTGAGGCTATATACAGTAGCGAGGCTACATACAGACACTGGTTAGTCAGGCTGATTGAGGTAGTATGTATATATATGGTAGATATGGTTAAAGTGACTATGCATATATGATGAACAGAGAGCAGCAGTAGCGTAAAAGAGGGGTGGCAGGTGGTGGGTGGCGGGACACAATGCAGATATTCCGGTTAGCCAATGTGCGGGAGCACTGGTTGGTCAGCCCAATTGAGGTAGTATGTATAGTTAAAGTGACTATGCATATATGATAAACAAAGAGTAGCAGCAGCATGAAAAAGAGGGGTTGGGGGGGGGGGGGGGGGGGGGGTACCGCTTGCCATGTGGTAGTAGAGAGAACAGTCTATGACTGGGGTGGCTGGGGTCTACACCGCCCGGTGTAGAGGTCCTGGATGGCAGGCAGCATAGCCCCAGTGATGTACTGGGCCACACGCACTACCCTCTGTTGTGCCTTGCGGTCAGAGGCTGAGTAATTGCCGTACCAGGCAGTGATGCAACCAGTCAGGATGCTCTTGATGTTGCAGCTGTAGAACCTTTTGAGGATCTCAGGACCCATGCCAAATCTTTTTAGTTTCCTGAGGGGGAATAGCTTTGTCGTGCCCTCTTCACGACTGTCTTGGTGTGTTTGGACCATTCTAGTTTGTTGTTGATGTGGACACCAAGGAATTTTAAGCTCTCAACCTGCTCCACTGCAGCCCCGTTGAGGAGAATGGGGGCGTGCTCGGTCCATTTCCTGTAGTCCACAATCATCTCCTTAGTCTTGGTTATGTTGAGGGATAGGTTGTTATCCTGGCACCACCCGGCCAGGTCTCTGACCTCCTCCCTATAGGCTGTTTCATCGTTGTCGGTGATCAGGCCTACCACTGTTGTGTCGTCTGCAAACTCAATGATGGTGTTGGAGTCGTGCCTGGCCATGCAGTTGTGGGTGAACAGGGAGTACAGGAGGGGAGTGAGCACGCACCCTTGGGGAGCTCCAGTGTTGAGGATCAGCGTGGCAGATGTGTTGTTACCTACCCTTACCACCTGGGGGCGGCCCGTCAGGAAGTCCAGGATCCAGTTGCAGAGGGAGGTGTTTAGTCCCAGGATCCTTACCTAAGTGATGAGCTTGAACGCTGCGCTGTAGTCAATGAATAGCATTCTCACATAAGTGTTCCTTTTGTTCAGGTGAGAAAGGGCAGTGTGGAGTGCAATAGAGATGGCATCATCTGTGGATCTGTTTGGGCCGTATGCAAATTTGAGTGGGTCTAGGGTTTCTGGGTTAATGGTGTTGATGTGAGCCATTACCAACCTTTCAAAGCACTTCATGGCTATGGACATGAGTGCTACGGGTCTGTAGTCATTTAGGCAGGTTGCCTTTGTGTTCTTGGGCACAACAACTATGGTGGTCTGCTTGAAACATGTTGGTTGCTTGCTGTTTGTGGTTTTAGGCTGGGTTTCTGTACAGCACTTTGAGATATCAGCTGATGTTCGAAGGGCTATATAAATCTATTTGATTACAGGCTTAAATCAGGGACATGTTGAAAATGTCAGTGATGACACCTGCCAGTTGGTCAGCACATGAACGGAGCACACGTCCTGGTAATCCGTCTAGCCCCGCAGCCTTGTGTATGTTGACCTGTTTTAAAGTCTTTCTCAGGTCGGCTTCGGAGAGCGTGATCACACAGTCGTCCAGAACAGCTGATGCTCTCATGCATGCCTCAGTGTTGCTTACCTCGAAGCGTGCATAGAAGTGGTTTAGCTCGTCTCGTAGGCTTGTGTCACTGGGCAGCTAGCGGCTGTGCTTCCCTTTGTAGTCTGTAATAGTTTGCAAGCCCTGCCACATAAGAAGAGCGTCGGCGCCTGTGTAGTATGATTCGATCTTAGCCCTGTATTGACGCTTTGCCTGTTTGATGGTTCGTCGCAGGGCATAGCAGGATTTCTTGTAAGCTTCCGGGTTAGAGTCCCGCACCTTGAAAGCGGCAGCTTTACCCTTTAGCTCAGTGCGAATGTTGCCTGTAATCCATGGCTTCTGGTTGGGGTATGTACGTACAGTCACTGTTGGGACAGCGTCCTCGATGCACTTATTGATGAAGCCAGTGACTGCTGTGGTGTACTCCTCAATGCCATCGGAAGAATCCCGGAACATGTTCCAGTCTATGTTAGCAAAACAGTCCTGTAGTTTGGCATCTGTTCATCTGACCACTTTTTTTATAGACCGAGTCACTGGTGTTTCCTGCAAATTTTTGCTTGTAAGCAGGAATCATGAGGATAGAGTTGTGTTCAGATTTACCAAATGGAGGGCGAGGGAGAGCTTTGTTCGCGTCTCTGTGTGGAGTACAGGTGATCTAGATGTATTTTCCCTCTGGTTGCACATTTAACATGTTGATAAAAATTTGGTAAGTTTCCCTTCATTAAAGTCTCTGGCCACTAGGAGCGCCGCCTCTGGGTGAGCGGTTTCCCGTTTGCTTATACAGCTGACTGAGTGCGGTCTTAGTGCCAGCATCTTAGTGCCAGCATCTGTCTGTGGTGGTAAATAAACAGCCACAAAAAGTATAGCTAGAAACTCTCTAGGCAAGTAGTGTGGCCTGCAATTTATCACAATATACTCTACTTTAGGCGAGCAAAATCTAGAGACTTCCTTAGATTTTGTGCACCAGCTGTTGCTTACAAATATGCATAGACGACCGCTGCGCCCCCCCCCCCCCGTGCTATTCTATCTTGCCTGGTGCAGCGTATATCCCGCTAGCTGTTAGCATTTGTGGCTAATGTTAGCAGATAATGTAGTGAGAATTCACGTATCGGTTAGGAGAATAAGGAAGGTTAGAAAACGGTTAGGTCAAATCATACAGTTGTCCCCGACAAGATTCAAACACGCAAACTTTGTGTTGCCAGACAGTCACATTATACTCGAATGTCATCCTTATAATGACAATCCATCATTATAATCTTCACCCATCATCCCTGACCATCATCCTTTTATTTAATTTGTAACGTAATACATTTATTTTTATACATCATACTAAATGGAGGTGCACAAATATCCAACGTATGACACTGATTTCAGGCTGCATGAGCACAATCCTAACTAGAGATCTCAATTAAGGATTCTTCCCTACGACCATGATCCACTCACCAGTGGCTCCTGGCTTTTGAACAGGCTTATAATCTTCACAGAGTCCTCATCCTCTTCTTCGATGTTATCAGGTAGGGGTGGCAGCTCAGGGTCATAACCTTTCTGTGCTACTATGTCGTGAACAGAGAGAAGGCCCTGGACAGAGAACGTTAGAAAACAGCAAGAGTAGCTTTTCATATACAGCGAGGTCTGAATTTATTGACACCCTTGATAAAGATGAGCAAAAAGAACTGTATAAAATAAAAAAGTCAAATATTGAGCTATAATGCATGTTAAAAAAATTGTGAATTCATATTATTTTATACTAATACAGTTGCTCAGAGAAATAGATTTTGTTTAACAAGTAATATTTGTATTTCTCAAAAATGTAGGGGTCAAAATGATTGACACCCTTGTTTTCAATACCTCATTATGCGAGGTTAACGGCACTGAGCCTTTTTCTATAATGCATTCTTATTTCGAAGTCAAAACCACCACTGGTGTGCATCTATTTTCATGTCATCTGACCAAAGCACGAGACGGTCTGACATTGTTTACTTTCATATCCTTTATGGGAGACTCACCTTGATGTGCGGGTTGGAGAGCAGGCTGATCAACTCTGAACATTCAGCACTAGCCACTTGAGTCCACAGCTCCTCAGCCAACTATGACACACAGACACACGCACACAGTATGCAGCCTCTAATATAACAATGAGGATGGCGTGTTGTGGTTAGATGTCTAGGGGGATACTGTTGTAACTTATTGCTTCAAGACAGTTGCAATGTTTCCCCATAGATGCATCCAAGGCAGATAAGAACAGCCTCCAGGGGGGGGGGGGGGGGGTGTATCTAGAACCCTTTACACAGAGGGTTCTACCTGGAACCAAAAAGGGTTCTCCTATAGCAGTGGTTCCTAAACTTTTTATAGTCCCGTACCCCTTCAAACATTCAACCTCCAGCTGCGTACCCCCTCTAGCACCAGGGTCAGCGCACTCTCAAATGTTGTTTTTTTGCCATCATTGCCATCATTGTCCTCATTGTAAGCCTGTTTATGATACATTTATTAAACATAAGAATGAGTGTGAGTTTGTCACTTCCCACGAGCCGGGTTGTGACAAAGAGCTCTTTTAGGACCAGGGCACAAATAATAATAATATAAATAATTTTGCTCGTTATTCAGCCATCGTTCATATAAAAGCTTATTTGTTCATCAAAAATTGTGAATAACTCACCACAGGTTAATGATAAGGGTGTGCTTGAAAGGATGCACATAACTCTACAATGTCGGGTTGTATTGGAAAGAGCCTCAATCTTAAATCATTTTCCACACACAGTCTGTGCCTATACTTAGATGTCATGCTAGTGAGGGCCGAGAACCCACTCTCACACAGGTCCATGGTTGCAAAGGGCATCAGTGTCTAAACAGTGCGATTTTCCAAGGCAAGAAACTTTGAATATAGTTGCGGAGAGTCCCTGTAATCCTAGATTCAGAACATTCAGGTGAGAAAAAACATCACGAGATAGGCCAGTCTTGTGAGAAACTCTTCGTCATGCAAGCGGTCAGACAAGTGAAAATGGTCAGTAAAGAAAACTAAGCTAGACACTTTTTTTTTTTTTAACGTGTCAATACTTTGCCCCTTGATAACCAGCACTTCTGTACATTGTAAAAGCGTTACATGATTGCTGCCCATAATGATTGCTGCCGTATAGTGCAGAAAATACGAGAGTGCAGGGGCCTTGCTTTAACAAAGCTAACCATTTAGTTAACCATTTTCACTGTTGTGTCCAAAACATCTTTCAAGCTGTCAGGCATCCCCTTGGCAGCAAGAGCCCCTCGGTGGATGCTGCAGTGTACCCAAGTGGCATCGGGAGCAACTGCTTGCACGCGCGTTACCACTCCACTATGTCTCCCTGTCATGGCTTTTGCGCCATCAGTACAGACACCAACACATCTTGACCAGGAAAGTCCATTTGATGTCACAAAGCTGTCCAGTACTATAAAAATATCCTCTCATGTCCTGGTTTCTAGTGGTTTTCAACAGAGGATGTCTTCCTTAGTTGACCCCCCATAAACGTAACGGACATATACCAAGAGCTGTGCCAGGCCCGCAGTCTGTTGACTCATCCAGCTGTAACGCATAGAATTCACTTGCTTGTATGCGAAGCAGTAATTGTTTCAAAACAACTCCTGCCATGTCATTGATGCATTGTGAAACAGTGTTGTTTGATGAAGACATTGTCTGTATAGTTTTTTGGGCCTTTTCCCCCAGCATTGTCCCAGCCATATCCGCGGCAGCAGGAATAATTAAGTCCTCCACAATAGTATGGGGCTTGCCTGTCCTAGCCACTCAGTATCTCACTATAGACGCTTCTAGCCCTTTCTTATTAAATGGTAACGGATGCTTTCATACATGTCTTTGTTACTCGAAGGTCATCTTAATTCTCGCTCAAAAAACTCCTTTGGCTTATTTTTGAAATTGTCATGTTTCGTTTCTAAATGTCTGTGCATGAGTGAAGGTTTCCCGCGAGAGAGTAACAGTTAATGTGATTGGATGTTAATTATTTGACATTGTGTTATTTCGCTGAACACTAGGTGGTTTAATTTTATTTTTGGCAGTGAAACGAGGCAGTTCAGGTGAGGAGAAAAACCCAAATGTATAGCCAATCACCCAAATGTATAGCCAGTTAGAAAATATAAATGTACTGTTTGAAAATGTGAAGAAATATTTTTTTTTTCCAAATGTGATTTTCCAAATCACATTTTTAAGTTGGCATAGCCCTGAAGGCATTGCGCGTATCCCAGTTAGGGAATGCCTGTCCTATAGGGACAACCGAAGAACCCTTTGGTTTTGGAACCCTTTTCTAAGAATGTGCTTCAAGATGTAATGTGCACGCACACACACCAAATAATCCATAAATCTGCCTGAAGGTCATTACTTTCCGCTGTGAGCAAACAGAAGCCATTTTGAAGAAAAACAGCTCTTTGGTTTGGCCCCTTCAGTAGACATTGATGATTTAAACCAGGCCTGGAGTGGCTTTCAGACAGGACCTTGAGTAAGGGGACTGGGAGGTGGAACAAGGACAGGGCATAAGGAAAGAGGAAAAGGGGCGGGGTGTATTGGAACTATAGTGAAATTAAATGAGGAGTCACTGACCGCAACTGTATCTTTTCCACCGGTTTACTGAACTCTGCATGTTAGACACAAGTAAGGATGCCCACATTGGACATACTACAGAACAGTGGGGTAGGGGAGTGAGATAAGGAGAGATACTTAAAGGGGAGGGGTAAAGTAGAGAATTATGGGAGAGTGGGAAATCTCAGTGTCACTTTATAGAGTTGACATTAATGGTAGTTCTCAAGGCTGAAACATTCCACTTGGGGTGAAATTATTTTAACACCTTAATGCTGAAAACTGTCCCATGATGTCACTCTGTATAAAGGAGATAAAATAATATTACTGTAAAACAAGGCTTTGCCTCAGTTGCATAGTCCATGGATGTCATGAATAATATTCACTTTACTATTACAAAGTGTGATTGTTGACCAAAAAAAGACAGTTTAATTTGAATCTATACAAAACACTAACGTCAAAGTGCCAGAACAATACACAGAAAAAAACACAAAATTCATAACTACAATATAGTGTCAGCCCCTTTGTTCTGAACTGAGCTACAGGACAGGAAATAAACTGCTCAGGGATGTTATCATGAGGCCATTGGTGATTTTAAGACAGCTACAGAGTTCAATGGTTGTATTGGGAGAAAACTGAGGATGGATCAACAACATTGTCATAACTCCACAATGACAGAGTGAAAATACAAATCTATAGAATAAAAACATATTCCAAAACATGCATCTTTTATGATACAAGGCATTAAAGTAATACTGCAAGAAAATGCTAAATTAATGAATAAATAAATGAATGCTAAACCTTATGTTTGGGGAAAATGCAGCACAACACGTCACTGAGTAACTGCCTCCTTTTTTTCAAGCATGGTGGCGGCTGCAGCAGGGTATGGGTATGCTTTACATCGGCAAATACCGGCGAGGTTTTCAGGATAAAAAGAAACGGGACGGAGCTAAGCACAGGCAAAATCCTAGAGGAAAACCTGCTTTACACCAGAGATTGGGAGAGGGATTTACCTTTCAGCAGGACAATAACCTACAACTCAAGGCCAAATCTACACTGGAGTGGCTTACCAAGAAGACAGTGAATGTTCCTGAGTGGCCAAATTACAGTTTTGAACTAAATCTGCTTGAAAATCTATGGCAAGAAATGAACATTTCTGTCTAGCCATGATCCCCAACATCTTGGCAGATATGGCACAATCCAGGTGACCTACCCAAGAAGACTTACTGTATTTGATGCCAAAAGGTGTCTAACATGTATTGACTCAAGGAGCTGAATACGTATGCAACAACTATGTTTTAGTAATTGCTTTGTTATTAACCTTAAATACAATTTGACATTGCAGAGTTTGTGTAGTTGACAATTAAATCAATTTTAAAATCACACTTTGTAACACAACAAAATGTGAAGAAATCCAAGGAGTCTGAATACTTTAGCAAGGCACTGTATGTAGGGACACTTGTGCAAAATATCTCTTCCTTTATCTATATTTATATCCAGCCATCCATTCATCCATCCATCCTAAGGATGAGTGCAAAGAGAAAGACTTACGTTACAGGCCAGACTCTTTGCGTTATCCCGGACCGGGACAGGATTCCTTGATCCAAACCGCCTCAACCTCGCATGGATCTGAGAAAGAGAACGAGTCAGGCTATGACACTGGGGGTTACTATTACAGTGCATCACCGGTGATGTACATCTGTTGTATTCATTAGTGCACACCACAGCCAAACGTTCTGAGGAAACAAGGCGACTATAATTTGGCCACTCAGGAACATTCACTAGGCGGCTTCCACCCGATTACGTAACCCTGCACGTTAGAGGCTGCTGCCCCATATACATAGACTTGAAATCACTGGCCACTTGAATGGCACACTAGTCACTTTAATCATATTTACATACTGCTTTACTCATCTCATTTGTATATACTGTATTCTAGTCTATGCCACTCTGACATTGCTCATCCTAATTTTTATCATCCTTAATTCCATTATTTTACTTTTAGGTTGTGTGCATTGTTAGATATTACTGCACTGTTGGAATTAAAGACAAACACATTTTGCTACACCCGCAATAACATCTGCATGTGTATGTGACAAATAAAATTAGATTTTGAAAAGTTCAGGTAGTCCCTCCCTGTTTCGGACCGTTTCCGGTTAGTTCCTAGTGAATACTACCCAGTACATTTCCATAGCTACACACTATGACATACTGTAATTGTACATGATAAACTCTCAGATATCATTACTATAACAGAACTGTAGCATTGCCATTACATCACAGTAGTTAAAGCCAGTTTCACCTTGACCAGTAGATGGAATCTCCTTTCCATGATCATGCTTTTAAGAAATGTAAAGTCCTCATTTCTGTCCATTATAGATTTCATCCCAGAGATCACCAAGGACATCAGTTCAAACACACCTGAAGTAGAGGAGAAAGGAGTTAACAAACATGTGCACGCACACACAGACTGTACCAATCAAAAGTTGACACACCAACTCATTCAAGGTTTTTATTTTTTACATTGTAGAATAATAGTGAAGACAAAACTATGAAATAACACATATGGAATCATACAGTAACCAAAAAAGTGAAACAAATCAAAATATATGTAATATTTTAGATTATTCAAAGTAGCCACCCTTTGCCTTGATGCCAGCTTTGCACACTCTTGGCATTCTCTCAACCAGCTTCATGAGGAATGCTTTTTCAACAGCCTTGAAGGAGTTCCCACATATGCTGAGCACTTGTTGGCTGCTTTTCCTTCACTCTGTGATCCAACTCATCCCAAACCATCTGAAATGGGTTGAGGTCGGGTGATTGTGAAGGCCAGGTCATCTGACGCAGCACTCCATCACGCTCTTTCTTTGTCAAACTCATTCCAACGCCCGCCCAGTCAGCAGAGAAATAACTGTGGCAACCTTGGACCTCTCGGTGGTGGGAGCTCCCATCTTGTGCGTAAAGGAGCACTGAAGTAGAAAGCCCCAGCATTTAGATGGGGTGCCATTATATTTATCCGGGACGAACAAGCAGGCGTCGCCGACCTGAGCAGATTGCTGAATGGGCTGTTGTGCTGACACTACAACCAGTCGACCCAGTGTGTTCTTTGCGATGTTGCACACTGCGAAGAACCTCTTCCATAGCTGTCCCCAGTTGTACTAGCTGGTCATGGTGTTGACTTAGGTTTCCCTGCTCGTCGACCGTCTGGGAGATGTTCTGTTTTCCTGCTGCTTATGTTGTGAGTCAGTATTCTGTAACGGAGATGCTGCGAGTCGAGAAGCAGGTGCAGGGGAAACGTTTAATAAAACAACAAACCGAGACAACATAACAGTAGCGTCTAAGCATAAACACAGAAACAATACTGACTGCGGAAAGAACCAAAAGGGAGTGAGATACAGTATAGGGGAGGTAATCAGGAATGTGATGGAGTCCAGGTGAGTATCATGATGATGTGCAGGTGCGTGTAATGATTGATGCCAGGTGTGGGTAATGATGAATCCAGGACCAATGGTTAGTATACCGGCGACGTCGATCGCCGGAGGGGAATAGACATGATACACACACACAGACGCAGTCCACCTACTCCTCTCCCTCCATTTACAAGAGGGTCATAAATTGCCAGTCAGAGGGCAAAGTCAGGGGTCATGTGGGATGAGTCAGAGGTGTCAAAGGTCAAACCAAGGGTGTGGTGAAAACATCAAATAGGGGAGCCCATATAAGGTATTCCCAAACAGACTCTCCCACATCTACATTTCAGTATGCCCAAATAGTCTTCAATGTCTTCCTTTCCTTTATTCCATTTCCTTCACAAACACTGATCTGGCCTGACTTTTTGGGAGAATACTCATAATGTGCAGGTCGCTCCATCAGACAAACACACACCTTCAAACTTACCTCCTGGTCCAAAAGAAAGACTCAGCATACTCCTTGTCTGTGGAAACCCATATCGAAAAGAATCATGATTTTTTTGGAAGTAATCTAATACGGATCTGGTATGTTTTTCCTTATATCTCAGTTGTGTATTTGTATATATTTGTGTTATCCCTATACACTGAATTGCCCTACAGAGCATTCAGAAAGTATTCAGACCCCTTTACTTTTTCCACATATTGTTACGTTACAGCCTTCTTATGAAATTATGTAATAGTTTTTTTTACCCTAATCAATCTACACCCAATACCCCATAATGAGAAAGCAAACACAAAATTTGTTTAAAACTGAAATATCACATTTTCATAAGTATTCAGGCCCTTTACTCAGTACTTTGTTGAAGCACCTTTGGCAGTGATCACAGCCTCAAGTCTTCCTGGGTATGACACTACAAGCTTGGCACACCTGTATTTGGGGGGTTTCTCCCATTCTGCTCTGCAGATCCTCTCAAGCTCTGTCAGGTTGATGGGGAACGTCGCTGCACAGCTATTTTCAGCTTTCTCCAGAGATGCTCGATCGGGTTCAAGTCCGGGCTCTGGCTGGGCCACTTAAGGACATTCAGAGACTTGTATTGTCTAGGCTGTGTGCTTAGGGTCATTGTCCTGTTGGAAGATGAACCTTCACCCCAGTCTGAGGTACTGTGTGCTCTGGAGCAGGTTTTTCCATTAAGGATCTCTCTGTACTTTGCTCCGTTCATATTTCCTTCGATCCTGACTAGTGTCCCAGTCCCTGCTGCTGAAAAGTATCCTCACAGCATTTTGCTGCCACCCCCGTGCTTCATTGTAGGGATGGTGCCAGGTCTCCTCCAGAAGTGTATCTTGGTATTCAGGCTGGCCACTCTACCATAAAGGCCTGATTGGTGGAATGCTGCAGAGATGGTTGTCCTTCTGGAAGGTTCTCCGATCTCCACAGAGGAACTAGAGAGCCCTGTCAGAGTGACCACAGGGTTCTTGGTCACCTCCCTGACCAAGGTCCTTCTCCCCCGATTGCTCAGTTTGGCCAGGCGGCCAGCTCTAGGAAGGGTCTTGGTGGTTTCAAACATCTTCCATTTAGGAATTATGTAGGCCACTGTGTTCTTAGAGACCTTCAATGCTGCAGAAATTCTTTGGCACCCTTCCCCAGATCTGTGCCTCATCACAATCCTGTCTCGGAGCTCTACGGACAATTCCTTCGACCTCATGTCTTGGTTTTTACTCTGACATGCACTGTCAATTGTGGGAACCTATATAGACAGGCCTTCCAAATTATATTCAATAAATTGAATTTACCACAGGTGGACTCCAATCAAGTTGTAGAAACATCTCAATGATGATCAATGGAAACAGGATGCACCTGAGCTCAATTTTGAGTCTCATAGCAAAGGCTCTGAAAACTTATGTAAATATATATATTTTTTTTTTCTACGTTTGCAAAAATGTATAGAAACCTGTTTTGGCTTTGTCATTTTAGAGTATTGTGTGTAAAAAAAATGTTTTTAATAAGGCTGCAATGTAACAAAATGTGGCAAAAGTCTAGGGGTCTGAATTCTTTCCGAATGCACTGTATATGTTTAGGGCTAAATTAAATATATTCTTACTGAAGAAATATGAAAACCATATGCGTAACCATGGTAGCAATTGAAAGGGAACGGTTTGGAGACAATGGGAAAAAATATTAGACCAAAGGTGAGTACACAGCAGTTCACCTGACAAGACTGAATCCAAACATTACACTGTTGATTTATGTACATTTTATATTTACTGTACTTTGACGTATTTGTTGATAACGAAATCTGAAAAATATACTCTGCATACATTCAGTAACATGATGACTATTCCTGGAAAATGAGGGGTAGTCAAAACATATATATATATTTTTTACAAGGGTTTGAGTAAGAGGACTAACTGGTGTCTGCAAGTGGCCACAGATCTCTGCAAAATACGACATTACAGTGTTAGGCTTTCACAAGGCAATTCAGAGAAACAGATCATAATTGGGGATCGCATAGAAAGGAGTCATGAGTGCATTCAAGTGTGTGTGCTGCAGCAAATTTTCGACACAATAAACAAACATATGCTCATTCTGTTCAGAACAACCTATATGACGACATGTAATCTTGTAACTGTACATCAAACATAGTGTCAGAAATGTTGACACTGTATATGACACAAGTTTTATGATTTGGAAATGTGAAGAGCATATTTGGGTGTTTGGCTTTCTTTTATGACATCCAAGTGGTATTTATTATAATCCTCCGCATATTATCTTTCAAAATATATTGAGCCATCTTAATTTACAGCATTTCCCTCACTCAGACAACAAAACATTTGCAAAAGTTGCCTTATTACCGGGAGGGATCGGGGCAACTTCTTGTCGCTCAGTGCTCAAGTTCAGATCAGCTGTCAGTCAAAACCCACACAGTGCTGTGAAGCGCAGAGCCAGGGCTCTGACGTCATGTATAGTATACTGTACAGCCACTACATAGGAGCTTATAAGTGCCCAAATCTGCCATTTTCAGTACGTACACTGTATACGTGTTTAAATGTAAAGGTATACCTTATATGACATACACTATTGAATGATTGTGGTGCAATTCCTACAAAGATATGATATGACATATTTGAGACAAAATATATTAATTAAATGAGTAATTTATGAATATTATAAGAAGGTGGGGGGACTCACAACTTACTATTGAGAGTAGGAATAGTAGAATACACCAGCGAAATTTGGTTGTTCATCAGCTGTTTCTCTCTGTTGACACAGTCACTCAATTAGCCATTTCAGGTAACAATGTTTTGTGTTGTTATCTGACATATATTTACAAATATATACTGTATATGGGGGATTAGAAATGATGCAGACAATTACTTTGATGGAAGCTACAATCTCTCTGCAATATTAAAGCTGATCTACCCCCAAAAACAGGTTTTGCTTTAAAAGTGCAAAACATTATCTCTACCCCATGGAAAATTAGTATAATTGCATGAAATTTGTTATAATATTGCTAAATGTTCTCTCCGCCCCATGGCAAAATGTGTGGAATTGCAGGATATTAACCTTAAAATGTTTCTCTCCACCATCAAGAGGGCAGCCACAAAAATGTTTTGTCACAAGGTGGGTGGCCCCCCAACCAAATCTTGCATAGGGCACCAAAAGGCTATATTATAAGAAAGGTTGATGTACTGAGTATGTTCTGGGAATGCATTCTTTATATGTTTCACATTGTTTTTTATAAATCAACACATAAAAAGAAACATGACAATATCTCGAAGAAAAATAAATTATTTGCATATACATTTAGATTTTTAGGTATGAGTTTCCATGGTTAAGGCTGGGCAGCACCTCCTACTGGACAGTTGATTTATCTACAGCTATGCCTTTGATCTCCCATCCAGGGTTTTAACCAAGCCCAGTATTTTGACATGCACACTGTGTATTCTACTATTCTGACTCTCAACAGTAAGTTGAGACCCATACTGTGCCTGGAGCCACCTCTGCCTTAGATGGCTTAGCTTACATGGCTCTTGTATGTTTTTCATACAATACATGCAAGAGCTTGCTATTACTATGATCCAAGTGCTTGAAATGTGTATGTCTCATGTATGTGAGACCTTAGAAGGCATATAAAATACATTCAACATTTCTGTTATGTCTAAATGGTAACCACCCATGTAAGTAAGATATTACAAGAGTCTTCTATGAATCTTGTAAGTGTATTTTCTGCCATATTTATTATTTGCAAGTTCCAGGTAGAATTTTGTTAAATTATCTTTTCCATAATTGGGAAATAGCACTGCAATGTGAGAATGTATATTTCTGCATACTGTAGTGAGATTGGCCTGTATTCACTCATCCATTCATTCTCTATCAAGGCAGGCCCTTTTTTTAATTATCAATTGGCTGCCTCACAAACGTATTAAATATGTACTGGTTTGCCAACTTGGACTGTTGCAGTGGCTGGCACGACATCCTAAACAAAGGACAACAGAATTATGATCTCACCTAGTATAAGAGACTAAAATTACTGGAGCATACACTGAAACAGTTCTGCATGTCTTGTTCTCAGTATTTCATTCTAGTGTCCAACAATCTTAAAGGCCCAGTGCAGTCAAAAACGTTATTTCCTGTATTTTATATATATTTCCACACTATGAGGTTGAAATAATACTGTGAAATTGACGATAATGCCCTTTTGGTGTAAGTGTTGTTTGAAAAGACCGCCTGAAACTTCAGTCTGTTTTGGTGGGAAGGAGTTTTGGCCTGACTTATGACATCACCAGGCAGTAAATTAGCTAATGGACCAATACAAAAGACAGCTCCAAACCAGCTAGTTTTCAGTTTCCCCTCCCCACTCAGACCACTCCCAGACAGTCCTAAAAAAAATATTGTTTGAGAAATTGCTCTTGCTAAGAAGCTATTTTGTTTCTTTTTTAATTCAAACTTTTTTGATTGAAACCAATCACAGTAAGGTGCCCAGAAATGATTTGATATTGAGATAAAAAAAAATGGCTGCATTGGGCCTTTAATGGAGTAGAAAAAGAAAAGAAAACCGCTATGGTCCGAAAACATGTTCTGCTATATGGTATTACTGCCACCAAGTGGATAAGATAGGTCAAATGTTTGCAATTTAGCAGATTTGACATGTCCGTTTTTGAAGATCTATTATGTAGTTCAGTGTAAGACCTGACTGATTTCAGATAGAAATGTGAGTTAAATGTTATGTGAGTTAAATGTGAGCCCAATGCAGCCATTTTCTGTGACTCTCATTGAAACCAAATCTTTCAATAGTCCACATTCTTTATACACCCCACCTAGTGCCATGTTATTGAAGTGTAAGTTCTCCCAACCAATTATACAAGTATATGCTCTCTCACCACAGAATCATAGCTTTTCTGTCCTTCATGTGACATCATTGATTGATGTACACAGATTGAATGTACACTGAAACCGATCAAGCAAATGCATCTGTGGGATACGTGAAAGCAAGTATATGGCTGCGATCTATATTCCTAAGCAGTTGACTAGCAAGCAACTGAGTCAGTTTGTGACTTTTGTTGACAATAAAAATATGAATATTGTACTGTGTGAGTGGAAAATGACTCAATACTTTAAAGAGAACGGAAACAACTAAAAATGGTGCTTGATAAATCAGATGAACTGTGTTGAATCTGCACACTGTTGAATCTGCACATCTGCACACTGTTAGATTCAACAGTGTGCAGATGTGCAGATTCAACACAGTTCATCTGATTTATCAAGCATCATTTGTGTTTGTGACCAAAAAGAACAGATGGCTTTTCCCTCCCTAACAAGTTTGTTTATTTGTTTTTACAAACCATCCTCTACAGCTATTGGATCAAAATAAAGTAAATAATGTAAATAGTGATGGTGTCAATATGCAATTCAGCAAGCTCAGCACAGTACAAATTAGGTAACACTCACCAGAGAGAAAATTACTCCATGGATGTTTCTCCTTCTAAAACGTGAGATGTTGGGTCCATTTGAACATCCACATGTGAACAAAATAAGAGACAAACATAGAGTAAAAGCAGTAAGAGCCAGTCTGATCCAGACAGTATTGGTCCATGTGACCTGTCACCAGCTCTGACCCAAATTTACCAGGCAAGCGTAAAGGTTCAATAAAACTTTGGTTCAAATGTCCCCCTCGCCCTACACGTTTCCCCATCAGTTCTATATCACAAGGTCGGTTAATTTGGATCTGAGTGGACCAGAACAGGCATTGGAAAGCAGAGGCCAAACAAAGGCATGGTCTGATGTCTCCTTGCCATTATATAGATGAACAGACAGACATACTAGACAGACAGCAATACATAAAAACAGCATTGGTCCTGATTGGTAGGCTGTCCAGATCAGGGTCAATCCCTGCAAAATATGGGAAGTGTTCTTACTGGCCCAGAAGGGCCACCGTCTATTTAGGCTTTTGTCTCAGCCTAGTGCTGTGAAATTCAACAAACTATCACTTTGATTAGATTGGGCAATGCTTTGCAAAGCCCATGGATGAACTAAGAACACTAGGGGAAGGGGATAGTGATTGATTTATAATTGAATGTTGCATTGGGCACTGTGAGAGTTTTTTTTTAGACTATCGAAATAGGCTACTGGGGTAGGAGAAAGCGCATATGCATACCACTTTTATAAATACTTTTGTGAACCTTGCTTTCATCATCTCCTTTTCTTAGCCATGTGCATTAGCAGTTAGGTGAGCTGTGTTGTTATTTCAACCACTGTATTTCCTCTGTGTCCACCTTTCTTGGTGAGCAAGTTATTTGTAAGACTGCGTTGCAAACCCTTTATAAATTATGATTTGCGACATGGGAGTATCCCGGAAATAGCTAAGACATTGGAGGCGGGGCAGTTCGCATTGCTTCGTCTGTTTCCTTGCACTGCACTGGAGAGATTGTGCAGTTTAGGCGAGCAAAAAATGTACCAAAGGCCGTTTTCAACATAGCGTAGCTAGCCACTGTAAAAATTTAGTTGCTAGCGTCCCTAGCTGGCTAACTAAATACAGAGACGTCGCCAAGATTAAGTTACCAAAGACGAGAATACTATTTTGTTGTCCATAGTTCACCCCCTCGCGCGCACACACACATCAACACGGCATTGATGGTAATGCATGCAAGGAAACAACCGAGACTCAGCGATGGGTAAACGACAATACATTTTACTGCCACTTCTCATTGACGGCTCCACCAGTCCTTTAAAACAATGCTGCCAACTATCATGTCTAGCTAGTTACAGCTAACTCGATTTTCGCTAGCTAGCTACTTGTAGCATATTTTGCAGCGCGAGCAGAGACGGCATCAACATTTTAGATGCGTGCCCTATAACTTGGCTAACTTTATTTTCCTATATTTCAGGTGCAACGACCGAAGGGATTCCCAACCCTATCAGGTAAATGGTGAATACAGGCTAATTAGCTAGCTGCCTGGTTAACAAGTATGTTATCTAGCTAACTTAGTTAGCTACTATAACTGGTTAAAATAGCAACCTAACTAACGTTAGCTAACTTAACTCGTAAGCTAGGCAGGCCTCAGCCTGGCTTTGCAACTCCCAAGCCATGGCTCAGTTTTGTGCAAAATTACGTTACTGAAGATACGTTGGCCTACATCTAACGTTAGCTATTTACACTAGCGAACTACGTTAATGTGTTTAGAAACAACTGATGGTTAACTAGCCAGCTAACTTAACTAACTGCTGACTGTTTTCCCGTGACGTAGCTAGCCAACGCTAACCATGTTTACCTTTACGAGAGAGCTTGAAATTGCAGGCCTTGATACCCAGCAGGATAACGAATGTAGCATTACCATATCGTATATAACCTACTAAATAGCCAATTTGCTAGCTAGTGTAGCTGGATAATTATCTTCTGATCGGTAACGCTAACGTTAGTAAGAGCTAACTATAGCTAGGTCTTTATCAATAAAACATCACAAGGTGGAGAGCGCTGAAACCATTGACAACTACATTACATTTTTAAGGGATTGTTAAATAAATATTAACTATTTGGTTGTAATAACCCTTTGAAGAGCGTAGTCAGAAATACACATTTCCGATTGCGCCCATTTAGCGCGAATCTAAGTTATACAGCAAGTAACCGCATGTTTTAAACGATCAGCAAATATCAATTGATCATGTACTTTTAGATACGTGAGGGTAGCCTCACGATATCTCATATTGGCCACCATTAATTTGATATATGTGAACGATAGCTACCTGACAAGCCTTTGCGCTTTGCCTGTCAAGCAGCAGAAGGGCGCATTTGCGGATGTAGGCCCTACTGTTGGCTGATAATGTTTATTGTGCAAGCTACGGGTAGAAACGTTGTACAGTTGGCTAAACAGTGTGGTAAGTAGACCTAGTAACGTGAGTGTACTTTTTTCTCTCTCCAACCAACGTAGCTCTGTTACCTAGCGAAGTTAGATAACGCTATCCCATTTTCAACATTGCTTTAAAGAGTGTTTAATCGCAATTGCTGACAGACATGATGGACCACATCAAATTGGCTAGCAAATCACATATCACGTCAATATGGCTAGTTTAACAAGCTAACTTTGAGGGGATAAACAAGATGGCGATATCCAAATACTGTTTGATCTATGGTGGTGATGACAGTAGTCCGACTGACAACTTTTTACAAGGATGAGGAGTTGCAGATGTCAAACTCTTTCCAAAATCCCAATCGCTGATGAAGCAAGCGAAATGACAAGTCGGTTGTTTAGCTAGCGACGTGACAAATGGATAGGCTACACTCACGTATTTGAAAATACATTATGCATTGATGTTTAGCTACTGACCATAAAAAAAAAGCATTGTTACTTGCAATATAACTCTTACAGAGCTAAATGTGGAAATGTGTAGTCCTGACTATGCTCTTCAAGAGGTGATGATATTAACCCCCCCCCCAGCAGCCAAATCGAACGCTCTTCATCATGTTGTGGCGTTTTATTGATAACGACCTATACCGAAAGTTAGTTTGCTAGTCTGAATACTGCACAAGGATTAACCCACCGTAAGATGCTTTATAAAAGTCCAACAATTACAGAACCGTAATGACAAATGCAGGCAAAAATAATTGGGTTAAGGTTAGGGAATAAAAAAAACATTACAAACGGTTGTGCATACATAGGCAGGAATGAGAATTACAGCACAATGTCAAGAGTGGGAAATAGGCCTACAGTATAATGTCAGGTGTTTATCAAACAGAAGAGGTGGCTTTCTAATGATATGTTGACTAACACAAGTCTATTTGTATTGCAGACTCACAAATCCCAGCCAAAGAGTCAATCTACCACCCTTCACGGTCACGATAAAATGCGAGATGGGTTATCAGATCCTACACCGCCCTACAAAATGCTCCGGCGCTCTGATGAAAGTCCGGTCAATAAGTACAGCGACGGGCACAGCAAAACAAAAACATTTCACACACTCCGAGGCAAAGATGGTGGTAAGCCCAAAGAGAACCGAGCTACACACAAATGCAGATGTTCCCTTCTCTGTATGCTTGTCAACAGTACTGTGTGCACAGAGAAGCTTGCACGTTTGTTCAGCCAGATGAGAGCTTAACCTGGTCCTAGGTATGTTTGTGCTGTTTAGCCAATTCCTGTGGTCTTCGTTATGCCAAGCAACCTTTTGGAGTTGGCTTTATCTGGGACTAGGCTAGCGAGATCCTACATCAAATTAAAAATAATCTGTTATCTTGTTCTGCTGCTTAAAATATATATACACTGTTGATTGGGCTATTAAAATCACTTGGACTTCTTCTGCACACGTCACCTGCTCAAAACATGCATAGATACTCACGTACAACAATACATTGACCACTGGAACTATTTAAATCACTGTCAAGTCTAGCCTAAGGCCCAATTCCTGACTGAAGATATACACACACAACTGTTGGTCAAGTCTATACACAGACATCAATGCAACATTAGCATAGGAAGTTATGTAGCTGGTGTTCCACAAGTGCTAGTATATGGTAGCCTGGCTACCAGTTTATAGCTAGTTAACTTGTTACTGTCTTGCCAAATGAGCAAGCGCTGTAGAATGCTAAAACTGACATGCACCTAGGCGATATTAGTATTCTCTTGTGCACTAAAGTATACATTTTCGACATACTGTACCCGGGTACTTCATAAAATGGATAGCCACTGTAAATTCCATGTTACTGCACAAATATTTTGTTCAATGAATGGGTAGCCTCACTTGTCATGTCTATCATTGCTAATTCTGTTTTATTTCTCATAAGTGTTCTCATGTTGTTTATTTTATAGGTACCAGCTGCTCTCCGCAAGAGAATGTGCACAACCACAGCTCCCACTCAAATCAAAGCAAGGCGTCAGACACAGTAAGACTTCTTTCTTCTTGAACAAATTATTTCTGAAAGTAGGCATTCACCAGGCTATGGCTATAATAATACATCATGGGCCCCTGAGCCACAGGACAAACTCATATACAAGTCATAGGCAAGTTCTATAGCTGCGCTAATGAGAGCATCTTCACTGGCTGCATCAGTGTTTCGTATGGCAACTGCTTGGCATCTGACAGCAAGGCGCTACAGAGGATAGTGCGGACAAGCACCCTGCCACCCAGGACCTCTATACCAGGCGGTGTCAGAGGAAGGCCCTAAAAATTGTCAGACTCCAGCCACCCAAGTCATAGTGTACTCTGCTACTGCACGGCAAGCGATACCAGTGCACCAAGTCTGAAACCAACAGGACCCTGAACAGCTACCCCCCAAGCCATAACACTGCTAAATATTTAACCAAAAAGCTACCTGGGTTATCTGCATTGAGGCCACCCCCCTTTTTGTACTACAACTCTTTTGACTCGACATCAAATCAAATTTTATTGGTCACATACACATGGTTAGCAGATGTTAATGCGAGTGTAGCAAAATGCTTGTGCTTCTAGTTCCGACAGTGCAGTAATGTCTAACAAGTATTCTAACAATTTCACAACAGCTACCTTATACACACAAGTCTAAAGAGATGAATAAGAATATGTACATATGGATGAGCGATGGCCATGAGGCATAGGCAAGATGCAGTAGATGGTATAGAGTACAGTATATACATATGAGATGAGTAATGTAAGGAATGTAAACAGTGAGTGGCATTGTTTGATGTGGCTAGTGATACATGTATTACATCAATTATTAAAGTGGCTAGAGATTTGAGTCTGTATGTTGGCAGCAGCCACTCAATGTTAGTGATGGCTGTTTAACAGTCGGCTGGCCTTGAGATAGAAGCTGTTTTTCAGTCTCTAGGTCCCAGTTTTGATGCACCTGAACTGAACTCGTTGTCTGGATGATAGCGGGGTGAACATGCAGTGGCTCGGGTGGTTGTTGTCCTTGATGATCTTTTTGGCCTTCCTGTGACATCAGGAGATGTAGGTGTCCTGGATGGCAAGTAGTTTGCCCCCGGTGATGTGTTGTGCAGACCTTACTACCCTCTGGAGAGCCTTACAGTTGTGGGCGGAGCAGTTGCTGTACCAGGCAGTGATACAGCCCGACAGGATGCTCTCAATTGTGTATCTGTAAAAGTTTGAGTGTTTTTGGTGACAAGCCAAATTTCTTCAAATCAAATTTATTTATATAGCCCTTCGTACATCAGCTGATATCTCAGTGCTGTACAGAAACCCAGCCTAAAACCCCAAACAGCAAGCAATGCAGGTGTAGAAGCACGGTGGCTAGGAAAAACTCACTAGAAAGGCCAAAACCTAGGAATAAACCTAGAGAGGAACCAGGCTATGTGGGGTGGCCAGTCCTCTTCTGGCTGTGCCGGGTGGAGATTATAACAGAACATGGCCAAGATGTTCAAATGTTCATAAATGACCAGCATGGTCGAATAATAATAAGGCAGAACAGTTGAAACTGGAGCAGCAGCACGGTCAGGTGGACTGGGGACAGCAAGGAGTCATCATGTCAGGTAGTCCTTCAGTCTCCTGAGGTTGAAGAGGTGCTGTTGCGCCGCCTTCACCACACTGTCTGTGTGGGTGGACCAATTCAGTTTGTCCGTGATGTGTACGCAGAGGAACTTAACTTTCCACATTTTCCACTGCTGTCCCGTCGATGTGGATAGGGGGGTGCTCCCTCTACTGTTTCCTGAAATCCTCGATCATCTCCTTTTGTTGAAGTTGACTGTGAGGTTATTTTACTTACACCACACTCCGAGGGCCCTCACCTCCTCCCTGTAGGCATTCTCGTCGTTGTTGGTAATCAAGCCTACCACTGTAGTGTCGTCTGCAAACTTGATGATTGAGTTGGAAGTGTGCATGGCCACACAGTCGTGGGTGAACAGGGAGTACAGGAGAGTGCTGAGAACGCACCCTTGTGGGGCCCCAGCGGGGTGGCTATTCTGTTTCTTACCCTCGCCGCCTGGGGGCGTCCCGTCAGAAAGTCCAGGACCCAGTTGCACAGGGCTGGGTCGAGACCCAATGTCTCGAGCTTAGTGGCGAGTTTGGAGGGTACTATGGTGTTAAATGTTGAGCTACTGCTTATTATCTATCCTGTTGCCTATTCATTTTACCCCTTCCAGTATGCACATCGACTCGGTACTGGTACCCCATGGACAAGTTATCGTAACTCATTGTGTATTTATTCCTTGTTATCTTTCTAGTTTTTTCTATCTCTGCATTGTTGGGAAGGGCCCATATGTAGGCATTTCACTGTTAGTCTACACCTGTTTACAAAGTCACAAATAAAATTTGATTTGACGTAGACATTTGAATGTGTAGTCGAGTTTCGTTTGACAAATGACCTCAATTGGCTCTGTCCGGATGAGAGACAATTGAGGTCATTTGTCACACGAAACTGGACTACACATTCAAATGTCTATGTCAAATCAAATGAAAAAATCAAATCAAATGATGAGATTTTGGTTGGTTGTTCTCTGGTGTTCATCTCCATCAAGACGTTGATGGTGATGATAATCAGTCTTTCAAAAGAAGATTCTTTCCACAGCTCACCACATACATACATACATACATACATACATACACTTCTGCAGAGAAACAATGGGGTAGATTTACTTTTGCATCGAGATATCAGCCCCTCGAACCGAAGGGTTAGCTCCGCATGCATTTCAAGTCTTTCAACACTGTCAAGAAAACACCTATAAATGACCTAAATGAATGCCTCGGAGCCTGGCCCACTAGCCGAGTATTACTGCTAGCCTTGTTGAGTATGTTCTCTGTGTAGACAGGAAAGGCAGTGTAACGGGGATAAGCAGAGAGTATCAGCAAATAGGCATACACCCTGACAAACACATTTGACAGAGGCAGACTAGCCTAAATAGTGTGCAGGTTTAGGTAACTTGCTCTTAACAACAGTGCAAAGTCTAGGCCTATATGCTCACATCCTGTGTTTATTTATTGTACTGTATTTACTTGATGCCTTCTAACATTGCTTTTAGTATGTTGTCAAAGAAAAATGTATTGACCATTCTCCAAATTAGACTAAAATGTGTTTTCCAGATAAACCACATTGTTTCTTACATTTGAATCGGTTAGGCCCAATACTTTAAGCAAGGATCCCCACACAGGATTTTACATGTGAATCTGATCACTAGCCACTAGCCTTTCCCCTGATTTTCCATGTAGTGCTGATCACATCCCCGAATGTAGGCCTACTTGATCTTAAAGCTAGAATCCTTAGTTGGTGATACTGCCATGTCCGTTTGGGATATTACAACAACAATGAAGTTACTGCAAACAATGAACACTGATTTTATTCCATTGCATGCACGTTAGATCTTTACTGCAAAAAAATAATAAAATAAATAAAAACAATAAAAACAATTGGAAAAGTGCTAGGGAGTACAGTAGTGCTGTTTCCCCACATGCGGATTCGAACTTTGTTTGCACTCTGCAAAACCTACCCTAGAGTGTTAGTTAACCTATTTGTCGTGCCTTCTTCCCTCAGCCTCATGAGCCTGCAGACGACTGGTCCGAGCACATCAGCTCCTCCGGCAAGAAGTACTACTACAACTGCAGGACTGAGGTCTCTCAATGGGAGAAGCCCAAAGACTGGCTGGAGAGGTAAGGACTTGAATCATGGAAAAAGTGTCACTCCTAAGCGCCATACTCTTCTCTTTTCCCTCAACCTTTCCGTTTCTACCCTAAAACTCAATACAGAATCCATAGCCGCGTGGCTGCCGTAGTCCGACTGCCCATTCTAACATATTTATGAGCCTAATTTCATTGATTGAATTATTGTAGGGCCCTATAACATCCCTGATACGGAAAACGCAGATGGAATCTCTGAATCCAGACATTAAAACGGAATTCAACAATTTTAAATGTATTCAATTTGCCCAACATTTTCACAAGACAAGAATCAAAATGCATCAGTTATTAATATTTTCTTTCAACCTTCTGTAGAGCAACGTGGGAATTCCCCTGTATTTGTGCGTGCATCTGTCTACTTTGTGTATGCCCAGCTGTTAGCGATGATGCTAATGACAACGGTCAACGATGGAAAGGCTTTCTCAAAACCCTTTTCAATTAAATTTTCACTACAAAGTATCCTATGCCTACCTGGCAGAATGATATCATGATTATTGTAATCAATCCAGTGGCAATTTGTTTAGCAAACTATGCAATCACATGTGTGCTACAGAAACACGGCTAACCTAAGTCTCTGCAAACTTGATTTAAAGGGTTTTTCCAGATTTCAAAAGTGGTGTCCTGATGTGGTTTAAGCATTGTTGTGGACTTGGATTTTGTTTTTCTATTAAAGTGATTTTGGGAGCGAAAACCCGAAGAGAAAAAAAACTGAACAATTCTAAATGGGAAAAACCAAACAGGCAACGAATAAAACTGAGTTTTTGGGCCCTACTATATATAGCATGCTAAAATGTCCCAAAACGGAGATTGGTAGATTACACATTCTGACAGAAGTCTGGACATGAAATTACATTCCCAATCTGTATTCAACCAGCAATTACACTCCGCTTAATTTAACTTAAACCTGACAGTGACCTTGCGTTTGTGTTTCATTGTGTCCAGAGAGCAGAGGCAGAAAGACCCATCTAAGAGGGAGTCCAACACTTTCCCGAAAGACCGGGACTACAGACGAGAGTCTGTCGACACAGCCACCACAAGTGAGTATAAAAACTACAGAGGTAGAGCGTATGGGAGGTGTAGTCTAGGTTTCAGATGCAGCAGTAACATCTGGATTTTTACTTGCCTGCCTATTTAAAGAGTACCTTTTTGTTGTGATATTATGACTATACTTGTATATGAAATCATCTACAGTCTTACAATATGGCCAATGTGTCAATAGTGAGAAGTGACTTGTTTTCCTTGTGTCCTCTCCTTCCTCTGCACTGATCTGAAAAGACTTGACAACTATGCATTATGGCGATCACCTTTTCAATGTGTGAAAAAAGTTGAGGTGGAAAGGAAGTCACTATGAACTATAGAGGTGCATCCTATGTGTCAAGCCAGTGTCCGCAGCCCTAACTTGTTGTTCTTTTTGCCCCACAGAGAGCACTTCAGGGGACAAGTCCTCCAAATCTGCACCTTCTCAGTCCTCTTCCTCCACCAATCCGGGCCTGAACCAAGCATCTGGCTCTAACCCCACCCCTTCATCTTCCTCCTCCACGGTCCCGGTGTCCCCCTCTGTCCAAACCCAGGCCTCGGGCCTGCTCCAAGACCCCGCCCTCCTGCGGCAGCTCCTCCCAGCGCTGCAAGCCACTCTGCAGATGAACAACGGCAGCATGGACATGGCCAAGATCAATGAGGGTGAGTTGGCCAATTCCACATTTCTCCTGCTTGATCTTTACTGTACCTGAGTTCAAATGGCTCACTGGTTGAAAAGGGCTTAATTGGCACGAGCCCCAAGTCGCAAAATAGGACTTTAAGCTCAAAGGGCAAATCTGAGTGTCATGTTTTCTATGTAAATGTTCATGGAGCATCAGTATTGTAAAACATGGGAGTTACACCCCCCCCCCCCCCCCCCCCCCCCCCCCCCCCACACACACCGCTGTACTGAAATGTGAAACACATTTGGATTTTCTGATATCTGGAGTTATTATATGACCACAAAACCAACGTGGATTTGATCTTCATTCTGATCCCATTTGGTTTCTAGTTTCTCTTACTCCGACCAGATATTGAATCGGCTTAATTCACCATATAGGGAGTAGCTTAATCGAGGCGAAGGGTTGGTGGGTTCTATTGTTGTGGATGAGTGATCCTGAGAAAAGGGATTCTTGCCTACCAACTGGGTTGTAAATATAAAATCATCAAATTAAACCACCCATTCAATGACAGTTTTGTATAGCCTATATCATGTCTGCTCACCTCTGTTTCACTGTGTCACTCAACAACCCCTCTCCTCTCTTGCTCTTTGTTAATGTATGTGTATGGACCCATCTGTGTATGTGTTACATACATACATACATACATACATACACAAGTTTGTTGCCTGTTTGCTTGTGTGTACGTATCTGTATTTTTCTCATTTTCCTGTGTGTTTTTTCCCTCCTCCAGTCCTCGCGGCTGCTGTCACCCAAGCTTCCTTGCAGTCTATGCTTCATAAACTCCTCACTGCTGGACCGTCTGCTTTCAACATCACTTCTCTGCTTTCCCAAGCTGCTCAACAATCCTCCAACCAAGGTATGGCCGCTGTTATGTCACCTTTCTGGTGATCTTTTTGATGCCTTTCTTTTTTGTTAGATAGACTGGTTTTACAGATTTTTCAGTGTCTTGTGGTTGGTAAATAGAGCTATGCTTACATTGCACTCTGACATGTTATTCAGAAAGAAATACATTGTAAGCATTTTCCTATTAAATGTTTTCATGGAAGCTGTTATTGTTAAAATCTGTAACTGGAAATGTTACTTATCTCTCAAGAAGGTGTATGGGCGTCCTTCAGTTCAGGGCAACATCTGATTTGGTTTTCTGTTGAATAATTTAAAAAAATGTTGCTCTTGACGTATTTAACCAGGCTAGTCCTCAAAGCAACAATAGCCACGGAATTTCACAAAGTTTTGGATGCATAAGAAAAATAAAACCTTTAAAATGATGGTCCTTATAGGCAAATGTATAATTTATATACTGAACAAAAATATAAACGCAACATGTAAAGTGTTGGTCTCATGTTTCATGATCAGAAATAAAATATCCTACAAATTGAGTGGACCCCAGTCCATAGCTTTTATTGAAATTAAATGATTTCCTTATATGAACTGTAAAATCTTTGAAATTGTTGCATGTTGCGTTTATATTTTTGTTCCGTATAGTAATAACTTTTGTATGTGAGATTAAGGTTGCTATCATTAAAAATATTTCCTCCTTTGTCCTATTCCCCTCCTGGACATGAACCAATAGCGGCCCAGCAGGCGAGTCAGTCACCCATATCGCTAATGTCGGACACCTCCTCACCCCGCTCATATGTGTCACCCAGGAACGGCACGCCCCAGACCAACCTCCATAACCAGAAACCCCCACTCAGCATGCCTCCTGCCTCCTCCCAACCAAAGGTCAGCACCTTCGCGGAAACTCTAAACTTGTCAAATAATATTATGATTGGGGGTGTATTGTTTTTTTCATTTTTTTCATTTTAACCCTGTGACCTGTTTCTTTCTCCCCACGTCACCATTCTTTTATCTCCATTCACCTCTGCTCTCTTCTCTCCTACCCTGTTTCTTGCTTTAATTTTCTTAATTGTTTCCTTATCTTACACACTCCCTTTTTAATGGCTTACTCTCTCCATCCCTCCCTCTCCCCTCTGTGCCTCTGTAGGTTACCCCAGTGAAACCAGGACCAGTTTCTCAACAGGCTTCAGCAGAGAAACATCCAGAGGACCCCCGAACTCTCCGACAGCGGAGGTAGTTTGAAATGTAGAGGCACTTGTGTATATCTGGAAGGCTTGAATGTATAAAAGTGCTTTTGTAGTAGCCACCTATCCAAACCTTTCCAATCAACACAGGTGTGTAGGTGGTAGACTGGAGGTTGTTTCTGGATGGAGCCTTACTCTCCTTATAACGACTCTGCTTTCTCTCTTGTCCAGCAGTCAGGGGAGTCCGCCATCAGGACCTAACGGCAACGCCACCGGCGGCCATTCGGTTCTCAACGTCGCCTCAGCCCAGTCCAGCACTCCCGGCTCCTTCACTCCCTCGCTGGCCTCTCACTTTGATGAGAACCTCATCAGGCACGTCCAGAACTGGCCCGCCGAGCACATCGAGAAGCAGGTAGGAGCTCCGCTGTTAAGTGCGATAACGGGATGATCAACATATGAGAACACCGAGTTAGTAGTTTGTATGTTAATATCTGTCAACTGTATGACTACGATTTTAATGGGTTCAATATTCATCATGAAAATAATACCATACTATGTGGATATAACGGGAATACACAGAAGGTCATGTTAGTTGTTAAATTAAGATTTGTGATAGCAATTTAGTAGTCATGCATTGATGTTAGTAGGATATATGCATGTCATAGAGTTGTGTGTATATATTATTACATAACGGCAGTTTTAAATAGCACTACCATACAATCACATTTCGTACCTACAGTTGAAGTCGGAAGTTTACATACACTTAAGTTGGAGTCATTAAAACTAGTTTTTCAACCACTCCACAACTGTCTTGTTAACAAACTATAGTTTTGGCAAGTTGGTTAGGACGTCTACTTTGTGCATGACATAAGTCATTTTCCCAACAATAGTTTACAGACAGATTATTTCATAATTCACTATCACAATTCCTGTCGGTCAGAAGTTTACATACACTAAGTTGACTGTGCCTTTAAACAGCTTGGAAAATTTCAGAAAATGATGTAATGGCTTTAGAAGCTTCTGATAGGCTAATTGACATCATTTGAGTCAATTGGAGGTGTACCTGTGGATGTATTTCAAGGGCTACCTTTGAACTCAGTGCCTCTTTGCTTGACATCATGGGAAAATCAAAGAAATCAGCCAAGACCTCAGAAAAATTGTAGACTTCCACAAGTCTGGTTCATCCTTGGGAGCAATTTCCAAATGCCTGAAGGTACCACATTCATCTGTACAAACAATTGTACACAAGTATAAACACCATGGGACCACACAGCTGTCATTCCGCTCAGGAAGAAGACTCGTTCTGTCTCCTAGAGATGAATGTACTTTGGTGCGTAAAGTGCATATCAATCCCAGAACAACAGCAAAGGACCTTGTGAAGATGCTGGAGGAAACGGGTACAAAAGTATCTATATCCACAGTAATAACCTGAAAGGCCGCTCAGCAAGGAAGAAGCCACTGCTCCAAAACCGCCATTAAAAAAAAGACTACGGTTTGCCAAAAAATATAACTGCATATGGGACAAAGATCTTACTTTTTGGAGAAATGTCCTCTGGTCTGATGAAACAAAAATAGAACTGTTTGGCCATATGTTTGGAGGCTTGCAAGCCAAAGAACACCATCCCAACTGTGAAGCACGGGTGTGGCAGCATCATGTTGTGAGGGTGCTTTTCTGCAGGAGGGACTGGTGCACTTCACAAAATAGATGGCTTCATGAGGTAGGAAAATTATGTGGATATATTGAAGCAACATCTCAAGACATCAGTCAGGAAGTTGATCACAAATGGGTCTTCCAAATGGACAATGACCCCAAGCATACTTCCAAAGTTGTGGCAAAATGGCTTAAGGACAACAAAGTCAAGGTATTGGAGTGGCCATCACAAAGCCCTGACCTCAATCTCATAGAAAATGTGTGGGCAGAACTGAAAAGGCGTGTGCAAGGAGGAAGGCATACACAAACCTGCCTCAGTTGCACCAACTCTGCCAGGAAGAATGGGCCAAAATTTACCCACCTTATTCTGGGAAGCTTGTTTAAGGTTACCCAAAACGTTTGACCCAAGTTCAACAATTTTAAAGGCAATGCTACCAAATACTAATTGATTGTATGTAGACTTCTGACCCACTGGGAATGTGGCTATTATTCTGACATTTCACATTCTTAAAATACAGTGGTGATCCTAACTGACCTAAAACAGGGAATTTTTACTGGGATTAAATATCAGGAATTGTGAAACTGAGTTTAAATGTATTTAGCTAAGGTGTATGTAAACTTCCGACTTCAACTGTAGATGGCTCAGGTAATTTCCTATTTGGAGTTGATTGAATACAAAAAAGCCAAACTCTCGCTTTTCAATTATGAACCATTTCAGTTACACCTGCTCATGGAGACCTGATGGATAGAAAAGGGACATTATAGTATATACACTACTCAAAAAAATAAAGGGAACACTTAAACAACACAATAACTCCAAGTCAATTACACTTCTGTGAAATCAAACTGTCCACTTAGGAAGCAACACTGATTGTCAATAAATGTCACATGCTGTTGTGCCAATGGAATAGACAACTGGTGGAAATTATAGGCAATTAGCAAGACACCCCCAATAAAGGAGTGGTTCTGCAGGTGATAACCACAGACCACTTCTCAGTTCCTATGCTTCCTTCCTGGCTGATGTTTTGGTCACTTTTGAATGCTGGCGGTGCTTTCACTGTAGTGGTAGCATGAGACGGAGTCTACAACCCACACAAGTGGCTCAGGTAGTGCAGCTCATCCAGGATGGCACATCAATGCGAGCTGTGGCAAGAAGGTTTGCTGTGTCTGTCAGCGTAGTGTCCAGAGCATGGAGGCGCTACCAGGAGACAGGCCAGTACATCAGGAGACGTGGAGGAGGCCGTAGGAGGGCAACAACCCAGCAGCAGGACCGCTACCTCCACCTTTGTGCAAGGAGGAGGAGTAGGAGCACTGCCAGAGCCCTGCAAAATGCATGTGTCTGCTCAAACGGTCAGAAACAGACTCCATGAGGGTGGTATGAGGGCCCGACGTCCACAGGTGGGGTTGTGCTTACAGCCCAACACCGTGCAGGACGTTTGGCATTTGCCAGAGAACACCAAGATTGGCCAATTCGCCACTGGCGCCCTCTGCTCTTCACAGATGAAAGCAGGTTCACACTGAGCACATGTGACAGACGTGACAGTCTGGAGACGCCGTGGAGAATGTTCTGCTGCCTGCAACATCCTCCAGCATGACCGGTTTGGCGGTGGGTCAGTCATGGTGTGGGGTGGCATTTCTTTGGGGGGCCACACAGCCAGAGGTAGCCTGACTGCCATTAGGGACCGAGATGAGATCCTCAGACCCCTTGTGAGACCATATGCTGGTGCGGTTGGCCCTGGGTTCCTCTTAATGCAAGACAATGCTAGACCTCATGTGGCTGGGAGTGTGTCAGCAGTTCCTGCAAGAGGAAGGCATTGATGCTATGCACTGGCCTGCCCGTTCCCCAGACCTGAATCCAATTGAGCACACCTGGGACATCATGTCTCGCTCCATCCACCAACGCCACGTTGCACCACAGACTGTACAGGAGTTGGCGGATGCTTTAGTCCAGGTCTGGGAGGAGATCCCTCAGGAGACCATCTGCCACCTCATCAGGAGCATGCCCAGGCGTTGTAGGGAGGTCATACAGGCACTTGGAGGCCACACACACTACTGAGCCTCATTTTGACTTGTTTTAAGGACATTACATCAAAGTTGGATCAGCCTGTAGTGTGGTTTTCCACTTTAATTTTGAGTGTGACTCCAAATCCAGACCTCCATGGGTTGATACATTTGATTTCCATTGATAATTTTTGTGTGATTTTGTTGTCGGCACATACAACTATGTAAAGAAAAAAGTATTTAATAAGAATATTTCATTCAGATCTAGGATATGTTATTTTAGTGTTCCCTTTATTTTTTTTGAGCAGTGTATTTAGCCATCACTTCAACTACAAAGAGCTGAACTACCAAAAAATGCTGGGGCTGGCTAGTCAGAAGCAGCAGATAAGCTGCCTGCCTTAGGGTACTCAGACAACAAGGGTTCACTTGCTTTCACTTCTTTTGCACACATTGATAGCAGGTTATGGAACCAATAGGCAGGCCTACGACCCTACACATAGTGAGTGTCGGCTTTTCGGTAGTCTGACTAACCGGTACTGAAACACATTTCTGATTTTGGGATTTCCTTCTGAAGAAGCTTATTTTTTTCTTTCTGATATTTGCACTCCTTGCTAAAGGTTCATTTGTGTTTTGGTGCACTCTCTCAACCAGCTCCGCCTTTCTCTTTCAGGCAGCACGGTTACGGGAAGATGCCCACAACATGGGCAGTCTCTACATGTCTGAGATCTGCACTGAACTCAAAAACCTCAGATCATTAGTCAGAGTGTGTGAGATCCAGGCTACGCTGAGGGAACAGAGGTGAGAACAGGACAAGCGAGCACACACATCATAATTGTCTTGTGCAGCGATTGTGTCTATATGTCACACGATAAATTGCTTATTTTCTTAAAACTGTCCTTTTCTTTCTCCCAGAATACTGTTCCTTAGACAGCAGAGCAAAGAACTGGACAAGCTGAAGAACCAGAACTCTTACATGGTCTGAGAACCTGTGTGGGAGACGAAGGACGGTGAACTGCTTAAGACTGCAGTCGAAGCCCTCAACGAGGTCCTCTGTGCCCTGGTCTGAACACTTCTGAAACGTCATGAACCAAAGGGCAAATGAGGAATACGGAAAAGAGTCTGGGCCTGTTGAAGACGACATGGGCCAAGCAATGAAGCGTACCATTGCCGAAGCCCCTGAAAGTGTAGATTTTATTAGGCGTCCAAGATTTAAATTTTCTATGAAATTGCAGGCTGAAAGAATACGAAGCCTAGTTGAGCATTTCATGGACACCCAAACCGGTCGATTCTGAGGAACCTACAGGTCATAACTTTTTCTTACCTGAGAAACAGCTGCCGCCTTTTGGAATCGTGGACTGTTTGTTGCACTGGAGAAACTGAGAATATCTGGCTTTTCCTCTGGAATAGCCAGTTTCGGTTGGGAATGCATACATTATGCATAATGCATTAACTGAAGTTTCTAGCGTGAACTCAGATTGGCTTGAGATGTATGAATCAACTGATTCATGAACACGTCTAAAGCATAGACTTGAAGGAGTGCAAAGAAGATTCTTGAATGAGCCAACTTTGATTCCTTCCAGACTCATATAGTTAGGAATCATGAATTTAGCAGTCCCAGGATCATGGGTTCATTATTAGCGGAGTACTTTTTTTTTATGTGATCTGACAAAGATGCATAGCTGCTTGATGGAAGTTGTCTGTCTGTCCATGCTCTCTCCCCACTTTCCTGCTGGATGGAAATAGTCTGTAGACTTCCTAACTTCCCACCCCAACATGACTATGACCCCCCTCTAACGTTGGGCCAGGTGACTCAGAACATGCTGCCCCATGGAGTAACCTTCTGGTAACCTCCCAGTCCATATCACTAAACCCTCAACAGAATCCTACAATAAAGGGCAACGTTCTCATCCTCCACACCCTCTGAATATCCTCCTACGCGCACCTCCATCTAAACCCCCATTTGATCTGTACTTGATTATTTTCCCAGTTTCTCTTCCGAACTTTGATGTTTTGTAAGCTTGTCTGTTTTGTCTAGCTTGAGTCTGCAGAATAATTCATTCCTTATCA
>NC_092174.1:6372939-6440439 GCF_045791955.1 Oncorhynchus clarkii lewisi | reverse complement strand
CACTGTATTTCTGATCAATTTGATGTTATTTTGATGGACAGAAAATGTGCTTTCTTTCAAAAACAAGGACATTTCTAAGTGACCAAAAACTTTTAAACGTTAGTGTGTCACATTTCACTAAAGTTACCAGCCACAGCAGGTGCTTTTATGAAATGTAAATTAATGCTATGGATCCCTTCCCCCCTGCTTACAACAGGGACTCCTCGTCGCATTCCCGGGCTGCTGACGATGACATGTATGGCTGTGTATCCGAATCCGGGGGCGACATTGATTATTCATGCCATGAGAGGGCCCCCCCCTGCGCTGACATGTGCCACGCTCACTGGAGCCTATTAATTGGCATGAGAATGCGAGGAGATGAGAGGGTGTGAGTAATAGGAAGAGAGCAAGATACTGTAGAGGGAGGGGTGAATGTGCAAGTTAAGAGAACTATTGAGGGGGAGGGAGTATTGAAACAAGGCAGTGATGGAGATGGTTGAGGGGGCTGAACCCCGAGAAATAGGATTGGGTTTTGTCTGTTGCCAGCACGAAGCTTAACAGGAACAATTCCACTCCTCCCGAGCAGGAACGAAAGATCCGTCATCCTCGAGACACTTCATCTCATTCTCCAACCGGGAAACTTCAGTTCCACATCCTCTGCTCGGTTTCAGAAAATGACTACATACTTCCCGATGCACGAATACGGCTCCAAGACCCCGAATGGTAGTGGCGAGAGGGGCCCAGGCAAGGTATCCTGTCAGCCACGGGTCAACCTGAACCTCCAGGAGTCCCTCGCTCACCTGCACCCCCTTCAAAGGCAGCACGCCATCGAGCTGCACCAGCAACAGCAGCAGCAAGAGCACATGCAGCAGCAACAATTGCAGCATCATCAAATGCAGCAACAACAAATACACCAGCAGAAACAACAAATGCAGCAACAGCAACTACAGCAACAACAGCTACAGCATCAGCCTTACCGGCCACCTCAACATCTGCCAGCTCACTCGTCCCTGGCCACCTTTACCTCCTGCACGCTCCCGGCATCATGCAAAGCCAGGAGCCGCTTCATCAACCTTCGAGACAGCGTCAAGAAGAGCCCCACCAAGAGCACGGCCAAAGTCATCGGAGGTATCGGTGGCACCCTCAGGCCCGACATGTGTCTCGGTTCCCATGGGTCCCGGGTCCCATGGGTTCCGTTCTCCTTTGAGAAGGTACGTCTTACCTCCTTTCCCAGCAGTGGTGGCTTTCTCCATTTTTATTTGATAAATGTGTCAAGGATATCTTGCACGATACGGTGTACTTTGAGAAGGTATGTCTCCCTCAGCAGTGCTACTGTAAGTTTCCCAATTTGTACTTGACAAATGTGTCAACGAGATCTTGCAAGTTATTGAGTCAGGTGTTCCCAGCTTTGCTAAGCATTTTGTAATTTTTTGGAAGAGCTGCATATCCTTGTTTCATAAAGGCAAATATTAATCTTTGAGGCTGCAAAAGGGAGAAAGACTTAATGTCTGTATGGGGAATCTATAAGCAGTATAGTTATCCAGTGCCCTAGGAATTGGGGATACTGTACAAAGACATTATGTTAGGTTTGTCTGGGTCTGATCAGTGTGGAGAAGTGGTTGTCTGTCCGTACTTGAATGTTCTTCTCGTCTGAGGATTGTCTTCTACCATGGCAAGGTCTAAATAGTGTTTTTGGCTCAATGATTCAGAATAATCAGTCAATAAATATGAATACTATAGTTGTTATTTCACAGCTTGTCAATCTTATGCAATTGAAATCTAATCTCTGCTCTTTTGTACGTTGTATTATTGAGAGTTTTATTCATTTTGAGCAATTAAGCCCTATTGTTAAAGGATTTTGAAGCAGGAGTTCTGAAAGTAGGGCTTGCGGATCAATGTTGTCAATGTGGGCTAATTTTAGCACTTTCGCTCCAGCGCTGTTTTCCAATAGGGTCTTGCTGCGACAACGGCAGCAGCACAACAGCAATTAAGCCTCTATATCCAAATACTGCAGCACTTACCTCATACAGCCAACAGCAGGCTTCATGAGATGGATCTCTTACATAATTAAGGTGACAGGACTGAGTCCTTATTACTTCAGTTGCTGGCTCGCAATTTGAACTTTCACATGTATAGATGTCAATGGAAGATTTGTGGGAACATTTGAGTTGTCTCAAGTTAGTAAAGAACCATATGTGAATGGCTTGCAACTGATTGTGTGTGAATGAATCCTGCTTGTAATAAGGTATGGTCTATTAACAAATTTACTGCCTGGTAAAGGGCTGAAATTATTTTTTTATTTAAAACAATTGTTGCTAAATGGGCATTATCATAATTTAAAACATTTCAAAGTATTATTCTAACTTAATATTATGGAAATGTATTTAACTTGTTATGGCTGGGGGCAGTATTGAGTAGCTTGGATGAATAAGGTGCCCAGAGTAAACTGCCTGCTACTCATGCCCAGTTGCTAAGATATGCATATTATTAGTAGATTTGGATAAAAAAATTGTCTGAAGTTTCTAAAACTGTTTGAATGATGTATAACAGAACTCATATGGCAGGCAAAAACCGGAGAAACAACCCAACCAGGAAGTGGGAAATCTGAGGTTTGTAGTTTTTCAACTCTTTGCCTGTCGAATATACAGTGTCTATGGGGTCAAATTGCACTTCCTGAGGCTTCCACTAGATGTCAACAGTCTTTAGAACCTTGTTTGATGCTTCTACTGTGAAGGAGGGGGGAGTCAGAGGGGATTGAGTGAGTGGTCTGGCAGAGAGGCATGAGCTGGCCACACGCGTTCACGTGAGAGTTAGCTTGAGTTCCATTGATTCTATACATCGTTTGACATGTTTCTACGAACTGTAATATCACTTTTTTGACTTTTCGTCTGAACTAAGCGATCGCGCATTGAGCATTTGGATTACTGGGCTAAACGCGTGAACAAAAAGCAGGTATTTGGACATAAATTATGTACTTTATCGAACAAATCAAACATTTATTGTGGAACTGGGATTCCTGGGAGTGCATTCTGATGAAGATCATCAAAGGTAAGTGCATATTTATGTTATTTCTGACTTCTGTTGACTCCACAACATTGCGGATATCTGTATGGCTTGATTTGTTGTCTGAGCGCTGTACTTAGATTATTGCATGGTTTGCTTTTTCGGTAAAGCTTTTTTGAAATCCATGCATAATTGTATCTTTTATCAATGTTTATTATGAGTATTTCTGTAAATTGATGTGTCTCTCTGCATAATCAATGGATGTTTTGGAACTACTGAACTTCCGCCAATGTAAACCCAGATTTTTGTATATGAACTTTATCGAACAAAACATACATGTATTGTGTAACATGAAATCCTATGAGTGTCATCTGATGAAGATCATCGAAGTTTAGTGGTTAATTTTAGCTCTATTTCTGCTTTTTGTGACTCCTCTCTTTGGCTGGAAAAATGGCTGTTTTTCTGTGACTAGGTGCAGACCTAACAATCGTTTGGTGTGCTTTCGTCGTAAAGCCTTTTTGAAATCGGACACTGTGGTGGGATTAACAACAAGTTTATCTTTAAAATGGTGTGAAATGCTTCTATGTTTGAGGAATTTTAATTATGAGATTTCTGTTTTTAATTTGGCGCCCTGCACTTTCACTGGCTGTTGTTATATCGATCCCTTTAGCTGGATTCAAGCCTTTAAAACGCATGAAAATCACCCAAAAATTTTTTTTACCCCTTTTTCTCCCCAATTTCGTGGTATCCAATTGTTGTAGTAGCTACTATCTTGTCTCATTGCTACAACTCCCGTACGGGTGTGTCCTCCGATACACAACCCAACCATCCGTACTGCTTCTTATCACAGCGTGCATCCAACCCGGAAGCCAGCCGCACCAATGTGTCGGAGGCTACACCGTGCACCTGGCAACCTTGGCTAGCGCGCACTGCGCCCGGCCCGCCACAGGAGTCGCTGGTGCGCGATGAGACAAGGAGATCCCTACCGACCAATCCCTCCCTAACCCGGACGACGCTAGGCCAATTGTGCGTCGCCCCACGGACCCGCGCGAACCCAGGGACTCTGATGGCACAGCTGGCGCTGCAGTACAGCGCCCTTAACCACTGCGCCACCCGGGAGGCCGAAAATCACCTTTTTGACTGTAATCGGTCTTTAATCCAGCCGCTTTGTCAGATTTCAAGAATGCTTTACGGCGAAAGCAGACCATGCGATTATCTGAGGACAGCGCCCGTCATACCAACACATGAAAATCAGAATTCAACCAGGCAGGTGCTACACAAAAGTCAGAAATAACGATATAATTCATGTCATACCTTTGAAGATCTTCTGTTGGCACGCCAAAATGTCCCATAAATATCACAAATGGTCATTTTGTTAGATAAATTGCTTTTTCATATCCCCAAAATGTCAATTTATTTGGCGAGTTTGATTCAGAAAAACACCGGTTCCAACTCGCCCAACATGCCTGCAAAGTATCTAATAAGTTACCTGTAAACTTGGTCCAAACATTTCAAACAACGTTCCTAATCCAAATTTATGTATCCTAAAACGTAAATAAATAAAATTTAAGACTGGAAATACTGTGCTCAATACCGGACGAAAACAAAAGTGAAGCACGTTCCAGGTCGCGCACACCAAAACATTAGTGCACCTGGAGTGACACATGGAAATAACAGGGCTACTTCTTCATTTCTCAAAGGAAAAATGTCAACCAATTTCTAAAGACTGTTGACATCTAGTGGAAGCCGTAGGAACTGCAAGCATATTTATATTAAAAAAGGATTGCCATAGAAAGCTAATGGGAAACAGATTGAGCTAAAAAAAAATGTTCCTGGATGGATTGTGCTCGGATTTCTCCTGCCAAATCAGTTCTGTTATACTCACAGACATTATTCAAACAGTTTTAGAAACTTCAGTGTTTTCTGCTAATAATAATAATAATAATAATAGTTTACTTTGGGCACGCTTTTCATCCAGACGTGAAAATACTGCCCCCTAGGAGGACACTGTTTGGCCTTTCGCTGACATGGATAACGGGGCATCTGTGTGTATTGATTACTGCATTGTTGGCTTTGGAGCTCGTAAGAAAGACATTTCACTGTGCATGTGACATTAAAACTTGAAACTGAAACTTGGATGCGTTCACTGCAGGGGAACTACTACATAACAGGATTTCTCTTCTGAGAACGATGCATTGAGAGACACATTGTGTATGCTAGTTCAACTCCACAATACTTGTAATCATTTAATCATATTCTCTGTGCCCCGCTTGGGGTGAATGCTACAGCTTCTGTAAGAATCACAATCAAATCAGGCAACATCACAATCAAATGTGGCATCATTTATATTTCAGCATGCACTGTACTATGCCTGTGGAGTTCTTTAACCCCTAAAAGCACCCCTCACAAAGTGAGAGGTTTTAGGGGTTAATATTGCATCTAGCTACATTTGGAGATTGACATTTCTATATTTTTCAATAAGCACGAAATGGGCATCTGTTGAGGCCAACCCCCCACTGTGCCTCATTGTCCCATTGGGATTTGGAGATTGTGTACATACACACACACCTCCGTCCTTTCATCCTCCCTCCCACATCCACATTCCTTTGGGCTGCATCCCAAATGACACCCTATTCCCTTTTTAGTTCACTTCTTTTAAACCGAACCCTGATTAAAAGTACTGCACTCTGTAGGGAATATGGTGCGATTAGGGAAGCAGACTATGGTATTCATCTGTGTTGCACTGTTTTTCTGACCTCTGACCCATCCCCTGCTATTGTTTAGCAGACAGATGCCGCCCCGCCTTCCTCTCCCATAATCCCCGTGATCCCAATCTCACCCATCCCAGCTGAGACCGCTCCTGTCATCCTTCCTCCGACGTCACAGGTTTTTTTCTTCTTCCACAAGCACCCGTCATTTATTTTTCTGTAGTTGGTCATTTTGTGTTGTATATGTTTTTTTAAATCCCTGCCATTCCATTGTTTGCTTTGATGGAGTTAGGAGATTACAGTGAGAACAAGTGAGTGAGGGAGAAAGACACATACAGAGCGAGCGAGAGATGGATTGTTCCACACTTTCCCCTTTTGACTCTAAACAACCCATGTTCGTGCCAGCCGGGGGGGGGGGGTGCCTGGAGGACTTAATTTGATTTATTTGGCCTTTATGCTTCAGCATTGCATATTCCGCAGTGTAAAATGCAATGTACGTATGCTCCTCTGCCCTAGTAATCTCTGATGAAAGCCAGTCGCTATCCTTTTTTACTCATTTTTGTTCTGTAGCAACATGAGGAGAGTAAGTGACTGATGCCTCCTCTTTCTATATGGTGGATATGGACGTTACATTTTATTTTATTGTACATTTGTTTGTGAATTTACATTGTATCCCCAAGTGTAATGGAAATGGCAGATTTTTGGGAATGCTTTGGGAAATGTCTCGGGACATGCAATCCTGAGGTCCTAAGGTCTTTTTTCCCCCTCTTTTTAGGCGAACCCTCCCCCTGTCGTGGTTAATACAGACAGTTTGGACACGCCTCCATATGTAAGTTTAACCCTTTTTAATGAAATACATAATTATATTATTTTGTGATGTAAGTCTTCACCACCATGTCTGGGTTGTCTGTTGGATACTTCTAATAATGGTGTTGATGTAGTTAACTATCATTCAAAATCCCCAAAAAGGTCTGTTATGATACTCTTCCCTGAGGTGGTGAGCAAAACAATAAGGATTTTGATTAAATAAGGTGTTGAAATTTGACACGAGGCATTATCACATGCTTTTAAGAGTTAATTAGGTTTTTGTGTTACTGTATCATGCAATAATGCTAATATAATTTTGTTGTAGTCTAAAATTGAATGCTGTTTGAAATTATGGTTTGTGTGTGTGTCAATATGTGTACACACGTCCAAGTATATACACTGAGTATACCAAACATTAGGAACACCTTCCTAATATTGAGTTGCACATATACACAATCCATGTCTCAGTTGTCTCAAGGCTTAAAAATCCTTCTTTAACCTGTCTCCTCCCCTTAATATCTACTGATTTGAAGTGGATTTAACAAGTGACATCAATAAGGGATCATAGCTTTTACCTGGATTCTCCTGGTCAGTCAATGTCATGGAAATAGCCTACACACACACACATACTCCTGTGTGTATGCGCGTGTTTGTCGGTACTGTACGTGTGTGTGGACGGCAATCAAATCTGCTCACAACGCAATTGCACTATGACAGCACCGGGGCACACATCCCCCTCCTGACCACAACTCACCAGTTCATTTTGATTGTTCATCTCCCGAGTCTGAGCAGAGGTCAGAGGTTAAGGCTCTCCATGTATCGGGCCACTCAAGATGGTGGTGATTTCATCACTTTCCAAACATGCAGTGTTTTCATTTCGGGGAGAAACAAAAGCATCAAACTGTGAAAGTAGAAAATAAATAAAAAGTACAGTAGCCACCTGGCATACCACCTTGTTGCCCTTCTAACTAGGTTGTGATTAGTAGTGCACACCATAGAAAAAAGTTTTGAAATGGAAAATAAAAAATCTGTTTCTTATTGGATAGGTCCAGATAGTCCTTCCCTGTTTGTCCCTTATCTTCCCTTTGGAGACAAATGAACACGACCCAGTTCAATCTGGCCTCCATCAGAGTTATGGAATGGAGCTATCTACTGTATGTAGGTCTTTAATAACACGTTTAGCTCAAATTTAGATAATCAAAAAATATACGTTTTATTGTGTGAATTTACTCTTTTTTACAACTAACTTTGGGCTGTAATTTCCTGCACCACAATTGAAAGAAGCATGGTGATCTGTGTGTTGATATTTAATCTCATTCATATCAGCTAATAGTACAGTATATCACAAAAAATATCCCAATTTCTCCATATAAATGTTGAGAAAGAGAACCATGAGCCTAAAGCAGCTCTTGTGTGCCATTGTTCCTCAGTACTGCTTGGAAGAAAGCTGGTTGCGGTCCATTGTGTTAGCATCCCAGGCCCTGACATAATTAAAAAGTAATTTTGGGTTGACCTATGTAGATGGTTTCAAATACATGCAACTTGAAAGTTACATATCACGAAATGTTGATTATTCATTTTTTCTTTAAACAGAGCGACCTTCATGGAATCTTATTTGAGTCCGAAAAGGGTGTTCATATGATAGGGAAGATATACAAAACCTTGCAGAGTATATCCAACTGACAAAAAATATAAACTATTGGAACCAATACTTAAAAGGAACTGATGTTGCCATAAAATCGAGGGGAAGTTGGAGCATAACTAACAAAATTAGTTTATGAAAATGTACGCTTAATGTATAGAATGTATTATACAAGAGACATAATTCACAAATTCTACAGCACAATGGCAGAATCATGTCAAGTTTAGAATGACTCAATAATCCATGCTTTCTGGGAATGCTATGAAGTCCGGTAGTTGTGGGTAGAAGCTAGAAAGTTGGCTGTCAGAAGTATTACAATGTAAACTTTTAATCCTTCTGTCTGCATATTTCAAGACATGGCATATGGCGGTGTAGTGAGATACCCAATGGGCTTGACGATTCTCTTCTCATCACTCATCTTGACAAAAATGTAATAACTTGGAAATCATTAACACAATCGAAAAATCTAAGGATTTATTATTGAAATATTGAAATAGCATGGGTGATCATGGAAAGACAAATTGATGCAAATGGCAAACTAATGCAGACACTGGGGATGGGGGTGTGAGCATGCAGGTCTGGGCAGATGGGATGTTTGAGTAAGTTATTGTTCGTTTGTATAAGTTTGTATATATATAAAAATACAAATAAAATAAACATATATACTGAACAAAAATATAAACGCAACATGCAACAATTTCAAAGATTTTACTGAGTTACAGTTCATTTAAGGAAATCAGTCAATTGAAATACATTCATTAGGCCCTAATCTATAGATTGCATGACTGGGAATACAGATATGCAAAGGTATCAGAAAACCAGTCAGTATCTGGTGTGACCACCATTGGCAGGAACTGGAACACGCTGTTATACACGTCGATCCAAGGCATCCCAAACATGCTCAATGGGTGACATGTCTGGTGAGTATGCAGGCCATGGAAGAAGCTGGACATTTACAGATTCCAGGAATTGTGTACAGATCCTTGCAACATGGGGCTGTGCATTATAATGCTGAAACATGAGTTAATGGCGGCGGATGAATGGCAGAATAATGGGCCTCAGGATCTCGTCACGGTATATCTGTGCATTCAAAGTGCCTTCAAAAAAATGCTATTTTGTTAGTTGTCCGTAGCTTGTGCCTAACCTTACCATAATTCCACCACCACCATCGGGTAATCTGTTCACAATGTTGACATCAGCAAGTTTCTCATCCACACAACGCCATGCACGTGGTCTGCGGTTGTGAGGACAGTTGGACATGCTGTCAAATTCTCTAAAACGATGTTGGAGGCAGCTTGTGCTAGAGGAATGAACATTCAATTGTCTGGCAACAGCTCTGGTGGGCATTCCTGCTGTCAGCATGCCAATTGCATGCTCCCTCAAAACTTGACGTCTGTGACACTGTGTTGACAAAACTGCACATTTTAGTGGCCTTTTATTGTCCCCTAGCACAAGGTGCACCTGTGTAATGATCATGCCATTTAAACAGCTTCTTGATATGCCACACCTGTCAGGTGTAAGGATTATTTGTTGGCAAAGGAGAAATGTTCACTAACAGGAATGTAAATAAATGTGTGCACAAAATTGGAGAGAAATAAGCTTTTTGTGCTTATGGAACATTTCTGCGGTCTTTTATTTCATCTCATAAAACCTGTTGCGTTTATTTTTGTGTAGTTTTATTTAAAAAAAAATAGAACGCATCGTTGACTCACCGAACTCTCACTCAGGCAGGTCTCTATGTACAGTAACATTAGAGTGCGAAGTGGCAGCGTTCAAAGCCGTTGGCACCCTATTTAGTGCAGTACTTTTGGTCAAAGGTAGTTCACTATACAGGGAATAGAGTGCCATTTGGGACGCAGGGTTGGCAATTCCAGGACAAACACAGTGACTTCAATTATTTATATACACATTAGCTCAGACGTGCAGTTTTTCCCCTTATGTTCAGTATTTAGCACAATCCACATGAATGTTTCAGTAGTTTGAAACAAGCACCTAGACTGTCCTGCCAACCTGTTATGTCACCTCATGAATTAAAATGTGTGATTGTGTTCTAAAAAAAAGCTTCAGAGCGCAAATTGACTGCAGTATGGGGCCTTCCATCTTATACTTTTCCGCCCCTAAAACCTCTGACTAGACTTTCTATTATGATATTGAACTGTAACTTTAGAGTCTAGACCAGTGGTTCCCAAACTTTTTATAGTCCCGTACCCCTTCAAACATTCAACCTCCAGCTGCGTAACCCCTCGAGCACCAGGGTCAGCGCACTCTCAAAAATTGTTTTTTGCCATCATTGTAAGCCTGCCACACACACATTGTACGATACATTGATTAAACAAATAATGGGTGTGAGATTTTGTCACAACCCGGCTCGTTGGAAGTGACAAAGAGCTCTTATAGGACCAGGGCACAAAAAATAATAATCAATAATTTTGCTCTTTATTTAGCCATCTTACATATAAAACCTTATTTGTTCATCGAAAATGGTGAATAACTCAACACAGGTTAATGAGAAGGGTGTGCTTGAAAGGATGTAATAACTCTGCAATGTTGGGTTGTAATTGGAGAGAGTCTGTCTTAAATAATTTTCCACACAGCCTGTATTTAGTTTTCTTGCTAGTGAGGGCTGAGAATCCACTCTCACATAGGTATGTGGTTGCAAAGGGCATCAGTCTCTTAACAGCTCAATTTGCCAAGGCAGGATACTGAGCGCAGCCCAATCCAGACATCTGGCAGTAGCTTCTGAATAGATTCAATTTTCACAGAATTGCTTGTTGCAATTTTGATGAGGCTCTCTTGTTCAGATAAGTGGACTGGAGGCAGGGAATGAAAGGGATAACAAATCCAGCTGTTTGTTAGCCATTTCGGGAAAGTACCTGCATAATTTCAAACCCAACTCACTCAGGTTCTTCACTATATCACATTTGACATTATCCGTAAGCTTGAGTTCATTTTCACACTAAAAAAATTATACAATGATGGAAAGACTTGTGTGTTGTCCTTGTTAATGCAGACAGAGAAGAGCTCCAACTTCTTAATCATAGCCTCAATTTTGTTCCGCAAATTGAATATAGTTCGGAGAGTCCCTGTAATCCTAGTTTCAGATCATTCCGGCAAGAAAGAACATCACCAAGATAGGCCAGTCGTGTGAGAAACTCGTCATCATGCAAGCAGTCAGACAAGTAACAATTATGGTCAGTGAAGAAAATGTTTAAGCTCATCTCTCAATAAATAAAAAAAACGTGTAAATACTTTGCCTCTTGATAACCTGCACACTTCTTTCTGTATGTTGTAAAAGCATTACTTAGTTGGAGCCCATATCATTTCATAATACAGAAAATACACATGAGTTCAGGGGCCTTGCTTTAACAAAGTTAACCATTTTCACTGTAGTGCCCAAAACGTCTTTCAAGCTTTCAGGCATTCCCTTGGCAGCAAGAGCCTCTCGATTAGTGCTGCAGTGTACCCAAGTAGCGTCGGGAGCACTACTCCACTATATCTCCCTGTCATGGGATACCAACACATCTTGACCACCAATGTTCATTTGATGTCACAAAGCTGTCCAGTACTTAAGACATATTGCCTCCTGTTGTCCTGGTTTCCAGTGGTTTGCAGAAGAGGATGTCTTCCTTAACCCCCCATAAACGTAACAGACATATGCTGTGCCAGGCCTGTTGACTTATCCAGCTGTAACGCATAGATTTCACTGGCTTGAATGTGAAGCATGTAATTGTTTCAAAACATATTCTGCCATGTCACTGATGCGTTATGAAACGGTGTTGTTTGATGAAGGCATTGTCTGTATATATTTTTTTTGCCTATTCCCCCAGCATTGTCCCAGCCATGTCTGCGGCAGCAAGAAGAATTAAGTCCTCCACAATAGTATGGTGCTTGCCTGTCCTAGCAACTCGGTAGCTCACGCTTCTAGCCCCTTCTTATTAATGATATCTGTTGCTTTTATACATGTCTTAATACTTGAACATCGTCTTAATTCTCGCTCAAAAAAACTCCTGTGGCTTATTTTTCAAATTGGCATGTTTTGTTTCTAAATGTCTGCGCAAGAGTGAAGGTTTCATCGAGTTGTGAGATAGTACTTTTGCACATATAACACACCGTGGATGAGGAAAGGCACTACTCCCAATCTAAGTGAACCCCAAATCAATGTAGTTCTCATCATATTTGAGCCTCTTCGATGGTCCAACGTCCCTGTCTGTTGTTCGGTGCTTTCCCGGGTAAGGGGGCAGTAGCTCTTCCGCTGCATCAGATTCACAACTGTCAGTGTCGATGATAGGTGGGCTAACAACAAATGTAGAATTACTGATGCTAGCATTGGATGTGCTCATGGAAGCAGAACAACTTGTGTCGTCGACAGGTGCAGGTGTAGTACTGCTGGTAGTAGCAGTACTACCAGTAGAGCTGGTATGTGTGTCTATGGATGCGGACCTTACTTTTTTTAACCATTAATAAATTTTCGAGAAAATGGAATGAGCAGCAGCTACGTTTGGCTACATAGTTGAATTCCCGCGAGAGAGTAATGGTTAATGTAAAGATTCTTAGGTCTTCCAGAAGTCTGTTGGAATATTCCTGATTTCCTACCTATTCACTCCTGATTCTGGGGAAAGTTACTGGAATATTGCCACCCTAATAAATAACTTTTTGCACTGTCTTCTTGATTTTGTAAATCTTAATTATAGGGTCTCTATGGGACATACTAGCAAGTCTAACGAAAGCTTACCCTTTGACGAACCCAAAGTCAGTTAAGGAAATGCTGTTGCTCGAGGTACTTTGCTGGATGGAATCCTATTTTTTCTGCAATAAGTGGTCAACCGTCTATGTGGCTCTTCATGTGAATAAAGTACTTCACATAGGTCCATATGTGTAAAATGGCATAAATAGCTACTAATATGCACACTTATTATACACGGATGAATACTGTATCTGTAATATTATATTAATTATGTATGTTACTGGATGCACAGCATGCATGAATACGTGTGTGTGTGTGTGTGTGTGTGTGTGTGTGTGTGTGTGTGTGTGTGTGTGTGTGTGAGAAGCTCAGAGGGGATAGCTGAACAGTGGGAGTGGACAGGAAATGGCTTTGGAAATACAATTGACACTGTTGTCCATTTGGTTGAATGGAAATTATTCTGCCTAAACATGATATTTAGCTACGTAGTTCCACAGACTCCAGAAGCTATTCTTTATCAGTTCCAAAGACTGTACTAGGGACTGTAATTTCAATTTCAGATGCCTTTTTTACATGTATTTTCCCCTTCAGCATATCAGTTACGTCAATTTAAAATAAACCACATTCGTTCTAGCTGTTTGTGACTTACGGGTACACTTACAGAGTACAGGTTGGTGACAAGCTCAGTTAAGACCTTACCGATACAGTTATGTGCCTCGCCAAGGGCACAACACACAGTATTCCCCACACGTTTACCACTCATTGTATCCCGCCTGTTTACCAGTCCACTCATCTGACTGGGTAGCAGGAGTCAATACAGCCAGTTGTGGTCTTGGTGTTTTGAGATGGTGTAGGGTGAAATTGTACAATAGATGCTGGTCTTTGGTCAGGTTTGCATTTTCTCCCAAAATATGGTTAGGATTGGGGGTGAGGAAGCTGATCCTAGATCTGTACCTAGCGGAAACTTCACCCTGGAGCGTTTGAGATGGACTTATACATGGCGGTCGGGCTGTGCAGGTTGCGCAGCAGACTACTATAGCATTCTGAAATACTTAAACATCTGGTGTACTGTGCAGCCTGAATGGACTAAAGCACAGGTGAGGTAACATCAAATGTTGCAGATATTTTGGTGGTCTGCCTTTTGAAAATTCTGTGTTTCCAGAGCTCGAGTGCATCTCACTTGAATTGTGGACATAAAAGTTTTGACCTTGAAAACACAACCCGGTTCCAAAAGGGCTCAGTTTGGTAGAGGAAATGTCTTGTTCTGAAAGATGTGAAACCTTCATTGCTCTGCATTGACTCACTAGGAGTCAGTGTTAGTTACTAGTAGTAGTCACTTGTTACAAGTAATCACTAGTAGCTAACAAACTTCAGCAGCTGAAATGTGTCATTCCCTCTCCCACTTCCAGGTAAACGGAACAGAAGCGGATTATGAATATGAGGAGATCACGCTCGAACGGGTAAGGGGACTGTCTCTTTCTTTAAAAAAATGTTTCATTCACAACTGTTGCTTCCTAAATGGCCCTATGGGCCCTGGTCAAAAGTAATGCACTATATAGGGAATAGGGTGCCATTTGGTAATCACCCACATTCTTTGCACAGCAACACAGGACCTCTTCTGTCACTATATTGGTTCAGTACAAGATACATACAGTAAAGTACTTTTAAGTACTCACAATGGAAGTAGTACAGTCCTTTTGATTGTATTAGAAAGTAGCATGTGTGTAATGTTCATGTCTGACATGGTATGCCCTCCAAATTCGTGGTGGGGGGGCGTTATCTTACACTTTGAGGGCCGTTGTGGGTGCAGGCATTTGCTTCGGCCAAGCAATAAGACTACATTTTACAAATCAGTCTTTATTGTAGACTATGATTGAGGATATGGTCAAATCGGGTGCGTTTTTGCTTGCCCGAAGAAAAGGCCTGCACCCACGCTGGCCCTCAAAGGGTACAGTTTGCATATGTCTCGTATTATACACACTAACAGCTAGCACTGTGGCGTTCATGAAATGTTGTTAAGCAAATAACTGCCGGTCTCACGATAATTTACCGTTAATGAACAAAAATATATTTAGCATCTCCTGGCTTCCACACAGAGCCTACAAGCCACTGATACAGACCTTTGGAACATTCACATTTAAAAAAAGTTTAAGTCAATTTATTATAACCTACACCACCTACACAATAAATCCTGTATTTATTTTAAACAGGTCTAAACAAACAGGATATGAAGAAAATGTAGTCTATTTCAGAAGAACAGAATAACATACTCCAAGTTGTCCTTTTGTTAGGCCCTGGTCTGGCTATGCCATCTGGCTGTGGGCTACACTAGTTAATTTAGCAGACAAGATTTACTTAGAAGTCTGTGTCATTATTTTATAGTATGAAGAATACAATTGGACATAGCTGAATAATATTGAAAGGATATTTCTCAATAACAATTTGAGGGAGTGCGCACATGCGGCTATTTTGTGTTGAGCGCTTAACAAAGACACAGGTACTCCGATGTGCTTAATTTAGAGTTATTAACGTAACTTTATTTGTGATATAAATGTTGGGCTATATGTTTTGATTTTTAATACATTCTAAGGCTGCATGATGCGACTAACGAGGATTTGAAAATATTTGATGAACGACGTGATCTCTGCTTTGTTTTTTGGGCAGGCTGTACCCACTTCATCAGTCTCTTACTCACAATTTGACAAGCACTTGACAATGCCTCAAATATCCCGGCTGCATCCCCTTTGTGTGGCCGTAATACCCCATAAAAAAAAATCAATGTATTTTTTAAAGTGACTTGTGCCCTTATAATAATTATAATTCCCTTCTCCCGGCTGCATTCCAAAGCACCTTTCACTCAAATGGCTCTCCGTCACGTGATAGGGTCTTTCTCACAGGCTACAAGTGAAGATGGACACATCGGGGACACAACTGTGCACGTACTTATACAATTCCGAGGCGCATATTGAAGATATTAGAAGAACTGTCCACAATTACTTTTCGTAAGCCAACAAGATGAGTTGATCAAACAAACAGCAAAAGCGCTAGCCTATGTCAATATACTATCCCCATAGTACAAAAGTTGACCTACTCTATTCTGTGCGAGAAATAAATATTTTAAACATAGTGTAGGACAGTTGTGGGATGCGATAGATTCCAAATGAATACCTCCACTAGCATCAAAAAATGTGTTGTAAGCAATGAGCCTGACGCAACAGATGAGAACGCTTAGCTTAAAATATCGATAAACTATTAGGCTATTTCTTCGAATAAAGGCAGGCAGTAGGCTACAAGCACGAATGTTCCGTTAGCAGGACAACACCATTCTCAAAAGTGGCCACAAATGTGATTATGCATTTATTGCTTTTATTATAAAGGTGCTTTTTAATGGTGAAATTGTCTTCCCCAAACTTAAAAATCACGCTCTGCGAATGTACAGTGGGGAGAACAAGTATTTGATACACTGCCGATTTTGCAGGTTTTCCTACTTACTTAATATTAATTAATATTTGGTACAGAAACCTTTGTTTGCAATTACAGAGATCATATGTTTCCTGTAGTTCTTGACTAGGTTTGCACACACTGCAGCAGGGATTTTGGCCCACTCCTCCATACAGACCTTCTCCAGATCCTTCAGGTTTCGGGGCTGTCGCTGGGCAATACGGACTTTCAGCTCCCTCCAAAGATGTTCTATTGGGTTCAGGTCTGGAGATTGGCTAGGCCACTCCAGGACCTTGAGATGCTTCTTTACGGAGCCACTCCTTAGTTGCCCTGGCTGTGTGTTTCGGGTCGTTGTCATGCTGGAAGACCCAGCCACGACCCATCTTCAATGCTCTTACTGAGGGAAGGAGGTTGTTGGCCAAGATCTCGCGATTCCTTGCCCCATCCATCCTCCCCTCAATACGGTGCAGTCGTCCTGTCCCCTTTGCAGAAAAGCATCTCCAAAGAATGATGTTTTCACCTCCATGCTTCACGGTTGGGATGGTGTTCTTGGGGTTGTACTCATCCTTCTTCTTCCTCCAAACACGGCGAGTGGAGTTTAGACCAAAAAGCTCTATTTTTGTCTCATCAGACCACATGACCTTCTCCCATCCCTCCTCTGGATCATCCAGATGGTCATTGGTAAACTTCAGACGGGCCTGGACATGCGCTGGCTTGAGCAGGGGGATCTTGCGTGCGCTGCAGGATTTTAATCCATGACGGCCTAGTGTGTTACTAATGGTTTATTTTGAGACTGGTCCCAGCTCTCTTCATGTCATTGACCAGGTCCTGCCGTGTAGTTCTGGGCTGATCCCTCACCTTCCTCATGATCATTGAGACCGAGGGTGATTAACCGTCATCTTGAACTTCTTCCATTTTCTAATAATTGCGCCAACAGTTGTTGCCTTCTCACCAAGCTGCTTGCCTATTGTCCTGTAGCCCATCCCAGCCGTGTGCAGGTCTACAATTGTATCCCTGATGTCCTTACACAGCTCTCTGGTCTTGGCCATTGCGTAGAGGTTGGAGTCTGTTTGATTGAGTGTGGACAGGTGTCTTTTATACAGGTAACGTGTTCAAACAGGTGCAGTTAACACAGGTAATGAGTGGAGAACAGGAGGGTTTCTTAAAGAAAAACTAACAGGTCTGTGAGAGCCAGAATTCTTACTGGTTGGTAGGTGATCAAATACTTATGTCATGCAATAAAATGCAAATTATTTACTTAAAAATCATACAATGTGATTTTCTGTATTTTTGTTTTAGATTCCGTCCCTCACAGTGGAAGTGTACCTATGATAAAAATTACAGACCCCTACATACTTTGTAAGTAGGAAAACCTGAAAAATCAGCAGTGTATCAAATACTTGTTCTCCCCACTGTATGTAATTTAGACTCTACAACCATTGTAAAGCGGATTAATGTTCTTCAATTTAAGAAGTTATTTGGTGCTTTAGTTGTGATACAAACCTTAATAAAACATATAAGCCTATGGGCTAGGCTACATGAGATGTGCAACTATGATTTGTAAAGGTTGTAAAAACAAAATGCGCCGTTTGCCTTAAGCTGGGCATCATTCACAAGTGATAGGCTAAAATTGTCACCCATCACACTATTCTTGATTAAAATTGTCTTTACATATACTAAATATTATATGTATGAAATTTGTTTTGATTTAGAATTTGACCATTATAATGCACCTGTATCAAAACAGGGGCAGCGGGAAACAATACATGTCATTTATGCACTTAAATAGTAAATGGAGTATGCTTTTCGCGGGGTTCATTTTCATGCCAGCCAGGTAGGCTATACTCCTGTTGTAAAAATAATCAATGTGCTTAATGTTAGGAAAGTTGAGAAATAAATATAGTAGGCCTAGCCTATAGAAAGCTGATGGTATCCTCTTTTAAATAGATATTCTCAGGCAATTGCATAGCCTATGGAAATGTTGCGCAATTTGAGCTCATGGGTTCTCAACACGGAACCCAAACCGGCTGCTATTTTGTGCCCCCACACCAAATGCGATCGCGACACGCAGATTAAAATATCAAAACAAACTCTGAACCAATTTCAGTAATTTGGGGACCGAAAAGCATTACACATTTATGGCAATTTAGCTAGCTAGCATGCACTTGCTAGCTAATTTGTCCTATTTAGCTAGCTTGCTGTTGCTAGCTAATTTGTCCTGGGATAAAAACATTGAGTTATTTTACCTGAAATGCACAAGGTCCGACAATTAATCCACACATAAAACAGTCAACCGAATCATTTCTTGTCATCTCTCCTTCTTCCAGGCCTTTTCTTCTCTGGACTTTTTATTGCGATTGGTAACTTTCCTAAGTTAGGTGCATTACCGCTACCGACCCTGTTTATCTTTCAGTCACCCATGTGGGTATAACCAATGAGGAGATGGCACGTGGGTACCTGCTTCTATAAACCAATGAGGAGATGGGAGAGGCAAGACATTCAGCGCGATCTGCGTCACAAATAGAACTGACTTCTGTTTTAGCCCTTGGCAACGCAGACACTCATTGGCGCGCGCAAAGAGTGTGGGTGCAGTAATTGAATAATATAGATTTCTACATTTATTTTGCAATGCGAGCGTTGTAGTCAGGGTATAAGTGTTTGATTTGATTTTCAATTACATTTGCATTGATGTCAGAGTGATTTGAGGGACAATAGAGTGGGGTACCAGACAGTTAGCAAGTTTGGTGGGCGACTAATGACCATCAGCAGCATCAGAGCTTGGAGAAGCCTAATTACCATGGAATTTGACAGTTGTCTAGACTCGTGACCACTGGTGGGGCGGTAAATGCGGTCACCGTAACAGCCTTACTCACAGCTCGAGTATGCAGCGTCTGTATGAATTCCATTTTTCTACTCAGATAATTCAGGGAATCCATTCAATTTGGTAATTACATTGCAATTCGTCTCTCGGAATTGAGTGGAAATGGAACTGACCCCAACACTGCTCGTATAATACAGCACCATCAGGACCATAATGTTCTCTCCTCTCAAGTTATCCTGTATTAAACAGCCAGCTCTCTTGTGTAGTACACTCCTCCAGTCTCTCCAATGTTCCACTCAAGTCTGACACACTCCAAGGCTTACATCCCAAATGGCACCATATTCCCTATATATGAGCAATATAAAGGGAATAGGGTGCCATTTAGGACTCAGACCATGTCTCTGGCGTTATACGCATTTTGTTGCTTTGTGCACTCTTGCATTATGTAGCCATGTCTTAATCCTCCCAATGCACCCATGGTGATGTATTTTTGCTATGTTCCTTTTTTCTTTTGCGTGACCCATTTCAGCTGTACTTTCAAGTGCACGGTATTATTAGCGTAGCGTAAATAAAAAATGCTCGCCTCTCCGCAAGCTGTCTCCCTGGGAGCTCTTATCCCCTGCACCCGCTGCCATTCCTAAGTAACAACGCACTCTGTGTGCGCCTACTGGCTTGGTGTGTTTTATAATGTGATAATACTGCCACTTTGTTGTAAATGCTTGATGACCATTTGGAAATTAGCCTGGTCCCAGATCTGGTTTGTGCTGTCTTGCCAACTCGTCTTGCATTACCGGAAAACTTGGTAAGACCGCACAAACAGTGGCGTAACAATACACCTTAGGAGTAGGCAAGACTGCACAAACAAATCTGTTGTATGCAGTAGCAGTTTGTAATTGTTGTTATAGTTGACATGTTAATGTATGAATAATAATAATACATGGGATTTATATAGCGCTTTTCAAAGACCTAAAGGTGCTTATGGAGAAAGTGTGTTTGTGTGTCTTTGGTTTCTCCAGGGTAACTCTGGGCTGGGTTTCAGTATCGCGGGGGGAACGGACAACCCCCACATCGGTGAAGACCCCAGCATCTTCATCACCAAGGTCATCCCTGGGGGGGCGGCGGCCCAGGACGGACGACTCCGGTGAGTGAGGAACACACACACATATTAGAGGTGTGAACGTTTAAACATGAAAACGTTAACGTTAAGAAAAAATCCCTAACCGTGAAAGTCACAGTGCAGTTATCACAAAGCTACCACTAACAGGTCCCAATCATCAACATAAAGGGACAATTTCAATTAAACAAATACCTAATGCAACAGTGTTGTATCATTAGTAAGAGAGATGCATCTTTCAAATTATTATATAAAGTTCTCTGCACGCCATCGGCGTTAACCTCTAGTGACACCCCATCCCGTGAACGGGACCGTTGTCATCATCTGACACTAATTAGCATAACGCAATGGACAAATCTTCCTAGAAAATCTTCCTATTCATGAAAATCACAAGTGAAATATATTGGAACACAGCTTAGCCTCTTGTTAATCACCCTGTCATCTCAGATTTTCAAAATATGCTTTACAACCAAAGCTAGACAAGCATTTGTGTAAGTTTATCGATAGCCTAGCATAGCATTATGCCTTGCTAGCAGCAGGCAACCTTGTCACAAAAATCAGAAAAGCAATCAAATTAAATTGTTTACCTTTGATGAACTTCGGATGTTTTCACTCACGAGACTCCCAGGTAGATAGCCAAAGTTCATTTTTTCCCAAAATATTATTTTGTAGGCGAAATAGCTCCGTTTTCTTCACGTTTGGCTGAGAAATCGACCGGAAATTGCGGTCACGACAACGCCGAAGAATATTCCAAATTAGCTCCATAATATCGACAGAAACATGGCAAACGCTGTTTAGAATCAATCCTCAAGGTGTTTTTCAAATATCTATTCGATAATATATCCACCGGGACAATTGGTTTCTCAGTAGAAGCGATTGGAATAATGGCTACCTCTGTACTTTACGTGAGATTTTCTCCTGGAGCATCATGTGACCATTTGCGCAATGTAGCCCCCTACGGGTATTCTTCAACATAAATGCGTAAAACTACGTCACAATGCTGTAGACACCTTGGGGAATATGTGGAAATCGTAAGCTGGTTCATAGCACATTCGCAGCTCAATGGGGACTCATTGGCACGCAGCGCTTTCAAAATATGGGGAATTCCGGATTGGATTTTTCTCAGGCTTTCGCCTGCAACATCGTTGCATGGCAAGTCCTGTATGGCAATACTTTGAGAAGTTAAATGAAGTGGTGAAATGCAAACTTTTCCAGATGGATTTGAGGTATGGTAATGATGGTACCACCTGGATTCCCCTGTTCAGTCTATGCCATCGAAAGAGCAGGTGTTCCAAATGTTTTGTACACTCAGGGCCCTATATTCCACTAGGGCTGGGAATTGCCAGGGACCTCACAATATGATGTTATCACGATACTTATGTGCTGATACGATTTGTATTTTAATTATTGCGTTTGTATATGTATTGATACTGCCATTTTATTGCCATTTGATGTTCCAAACATTGTCTGCTACATTGAGACGAGAGAGCATGAGAAAATTAGTTTTGATCAGTCGGAAATAAATGTACTGAAAACATGTTGGGTCACTATTTCAGAATATGGTGAACAAGCTTTAGGATGAAAAATACCAGTGTTGGTACAGCCGACTAGCGCAAAATAAATATTGCGATATTGTTAAAAGGATATGATACGATATAGCGTCAAAAATAATATTTCAATATGTAACTATCTATTTTTTCCCCCCCATCAATATATTCCACCCTCAGCCAATGTCACACACGCAGCCGATTTTATCACATGTGTGCAGCGCATAGTCAATCACCGGACTCCCCTGTATTAATACTGGGTAATTTCAACAGCTGTACGCACAAAAAGGTGCTGCCTATGTATCAGCAATTTGCTACATTGTTATCAGCAATTTGCTGCATGTGCTACAAGGGGTAGTAAAACAATTTATCTTTGCTTCAGCAATATTAATCATGCCTACAAGTCTACAGAGGGATGGAGTGGTCTATAAATCAGTCAAACATTGGAATGACACCTTGAGTGCAGGACTGTGAGACTGCGTTGACAGTACTGATTGGCCAGGGTAACATCAGCAACCATATTCTGAAATCCTGTCACAAGGAATTGTCAGGTTTGTTCTCTGAGCTGTTCAATCGCTCACTGAGGAAGCACACAATACCAGCTCTGTGGAAATGTTCCATCGTATGCCCAGTGCTCAAGAAGAGCTGCCCTGCTGTTCTCAATGATTACCGCCCTGTTGCATTAACACCTCATAATGACACGTTTTGATCCACTCCCACATACAAAACAAGGTTGGAGACATTGTAGACCCCCTTCATTTTTCCTACAAGCAACAGAGAGGAGTGGACGATGCTCGTGTACTTACTACACCTGGCTCCTTCCCATCTTGAAAAAAGTGCAATGCACAGATGGTGGTTGTGGACTTTTCCAGTGCTTTTTAGCCAATACAGCCACTTCTAATGGGCAAGAAACTTTTGCATATGAACCAAGTCCGAACCTCATTCTGTGGATTTTATATATTTTTTGTCAAATAGACCACAATGGGTGAGAATCAACGGTGAGTGGAGCACAAAGAAAACCATCTCATTGCTTGACATTAACTTTATATGTCTACGGTTTAAAACAGACTCAGGGACATGTCTAGACGCTAATCCTACGTTGTATCGTTCCATGTTTCTCGTTATATTAAACTTACCACCGGCTTCTCGACTCCCAGTGTCTACGTTACATTAATTAAACAATGTAAAAAAGCAATGAGGCTGATGCATCAGATCAGACCGTTTATCTTAAAATTGTGAAAAAGTTTTATTTCTTCATATTATAAGCTCAAAATGTGCGCATGGCTTTAGGCTATGGGCTATGTTCCAAAATGCAATTAGCGGGAAAACGCTGTTCTCAAAAGCGCACCACATGCGCAAGCAGTTTCTTCTGACAGAGATTGAAATACTGGTTAGAATATAAAAAAGGGGAAATCTAAAGATGCATCAACTACTACGGGTTGTTAGGGCTACTAATATGACTAGGATTGTGCCTTTGGCTGCTGGACCATAAAATAACTTTGATTTTGAAAATCAATAGAACATGAGAAAAATGATGGTTTCAATGGCATATTAAGTGTTTATGAAATAATTCCCTCAACATTCTATGGTTGTATTTTAGCTAGGCTACTTTGAAGCAAGGTAAGACATACTTCATAAAATTTGATAAAACGTCCATGTTTTTAACAATTAAGATTATGGTTAAATAGTTTAAAATGCTGACTACCTCTGCTCACATTCAAGGTGGGTGATGTGAGGTGCGCTTCGGGCACTGTCCTTCAGGCACTGTCCTTCACTCCTCCGGTCTTGTGACCATTTGATCTGAACGAACCACGCCTCGAGTATGTCGACAGAATCAAGCCTTTAGATGTTATTGTTAATTATTATCTAACGTGACTGGCGTTTATCCTATATTTATGCAATTAAATGTTTAACTAAAGTTTGGCTACATTTTCTGGAGCCTCCCTTATATCAGCATCGGTTTGGTTTGGACATGAGGATGTAGCCAATATACATGTCACCTACACTTCGACATGTAGCCGTTTTTATTTACACTGAACAAAAATATAAACGCAACATGCAACAATTTCAAAGGTATTTACAGAGTTACAGTTCATGTTAGGAAATCAGTCATTTTAAATTAATTAATTAGGCCCTAATCTATTGATTTCACATGACTGGGACTGGCCATTGAAGAAGAGTGGGACAACATTCCACAGGCCACAATCAACAGCTCGATCAACTCTATGTGAAGATGTCACGCTGCATGAGGCAAATGGTGGTCACATCAGATACTTACTGGTGTTCTGATCCACACCCTTACCTTACTTTTTTTTTTAAGGCATCTGTGACCAACATGCGTATCTGTATTCCTAGTCATAGATTAGGGCCTAATACATTTTTATTCTATAAACTCTATCATTGTGTCCAGTGCCTTAAAAAACACATTATATGTGTAGCAATTGGGATACACCAGATTCCGGGGGGGGGGGGGGTAAAATCACCTTACATCATTTCACAAATAGTTTCATCTTCACTCATTCATTTTATACAATAATTACACGCAAACCTCAGAGGCATCTGTATAAACCGAGTTATGGTAGTGTGGCTGTATTGTCTTTCATCCTGGCAGACTTGTCAGGTAATTTTCAGGTCAATGCCTGGAGGTCAGTCAGAATTGGTGTCGAGGGAATCTAGTGGTTTTACTACAGGTCTATTTCATAGCTATGTTATCCACGGAGGAGCTAACCTCACGACGGAAGTAAGCATTGGACCAGTCGTACGTGGTGTGATCATGGTTCATGACTTCTAATAACTTTCCTCCTGAATGGAGGTTCTATTTATTAGTGGCATGTGTGTTAACCGTCAGAAAAGTGTTCTGGAGATTCCGATCCCCATGTTGCACTCTGAGTGACTCCTATGTCGCTGTTGTCAAGTTTAATTTGCTTGGTTAGGTCACTAACCTTCTTACTGATTGTAGCTGGACTGACTGTTGCTGGTATTGGTACTGGTACTTAAGGGGACCAGTTATCCTACCGATTTATTCTGAAATATTATCCTACCGGAACACATGATTAGAGCATTTTACTAGTTGTGTTGTAGTTGAACCTACACATGGCAATTTATTAATTTTTTTGCCATTTGTTTAAGGTGGAAGTTCACTGGACTTCTTCTACGACCAGTGTGGTACACCTCAGTAATATCTTAGATGTGTTCTAAGATTGTCCCCGTCTAGGGGCCCGTCTTTTCCTCACTGTTCTCATAGGTGAGTTTACAACTAGATTTGTTTTATGCTCTGGCGGGCTTGTACGGTGTTGCCCGTAGTCTCGACACCGCAACCAGCCTCGATGAGGCTCATCAAGGGTCTGGGCTACTATTCCTTCCCTTTGTGTCTCAGGACACCCCACCAGTGTTGGTATCTGAGGTGCAAACGAAAAGGTCAGACCCTATGTACGAGTTGTCAGCGACCGCGTTATGAGAATGGTACAGCCATTTCAACCAAATCTCCTGGTGTTTGTGCTTCAAAACACTCATTGGCTGTCGAGGCCTGTCAGTCACCAATGCATCCGCGTGTGGCAACCTCTTCAGTACCTGCGAACATCGGTCTGTGATATCGCAAAGTGTTTCACCAGTGGAAGTCATCGGGTCAGTTGCTGGACTGACACCATTGGTGTCATTGTAAAGGGTGACAGTCCCCCACAAAGCGGAAGGTGTATCATCGGAAGCAGAGTATGCTCTGCGCATTGATATTTTTCTTGCTGAGACGGCCGTAGTGCTTGCGGAAGTGTCCGAAGGTCAAGAGAAGTTCATCTCAACTACCGTATTACAGGACTGCAAGAAGGAGGGAAGTTGCTCATTCACAGAGACAGCTGGCTCGAAATCATGAAAAGAATGGTCAATCAGGTTGGCTGATGGAATTTGTCTATGTATCGTAATATAAGTTTCTAAATGTATTTTTCCAAAGTGGTGCTTTCGACAGATACCCCTCGTGAATGACTGCATTGCAGCTAGCGTTAGGGGGAGACAGTGTGGTCAGTGGAGAAGGCACTGTGGTCTGTGACCATACCTGGTTGGTTTTCCAATCCATCAGTGGGAGTAACCGATCCATCAAGTCTTTTCCAAGTAGCAGGGGTACAGATTCTAGGCTGGTTACATACACAGGGTGTTTCTTGATCAAGAGGGCCCTGGATAGGATCTCGAGTGAGAGCGGGAGAAATTTGAGTTTTAACATCCTTGCTATGGTTGTTTCCTGCAGACCTGGTGTCCAGTAATTTCCCAACTAGTCCTTGTGACTTTTACCCTTTTCTCAAATTTTTCTCGCTATAGTTCTTCACGTAGTGGAACTTCTGGAGAACATTGGTTTATGTTTTGATCGTCCTTCAACCTGTTGTTACCCTTGTGCTCTGACACTTTGTGTGGGTTGGGTGCAGGAACGTAGTGAACAGGTCGATTGTTGTGGTAGTCGTTTTGATGGCGACGTACTTTACAGTTATTTGGACCGCAGAGGTTATTGGAATCGTGGTTTCGTGGTATAAACCGTTGTTGTGCGTCGTCTCTCAGAATCGGCAGTATATTTCTTGAAAAATAATTAGGTGACACCCAAACCTGGATCATGTTAAGATATCCAGTCAATTGTGATATCGGACTAAATCTGGAATTTACAACTGATTGTTGGCGCTTCTAAATAGCTTGTTCAAATGGAAACACACACGCAACCAATTTGTATACAAAGCAGTCTGTTTGTACTATTCTGTTTGCACAATTTATATTTATATATATAAAATTCAACAGCAAAGTCCAATTCTATTTTAGATTCCTCGCACGGGGCGTCATAATATGTTGTCTTTGACGTCATTAAAGTGAAGACTGTTATTTTATTAAATCAATTCTCTGTAATTATTACGTGATTATGAATGAATTATTCTTTAACTTACGTTAATCTCATTCCAAACGTCGTAAATCTGCACAAACCCAGCTTTTACTATGAATCATCCATACATCAATTGTCTTAATAATTGATTTACTAACTAAATAATCACAGAATGCATAAACACACAAACAGTAGATATGGTTACAAGGAAATGATAGGGGAGGTTCCCTAGTGGGCTAAGCCAATATGACGGCTTGGCGAACAAAGGGAAGTGGGTGTGGACTGAAATGCTAATCCTTTGCACATGAACGCTCATTCATTCGGGAATAATTGCAATCAATTAATATTTACGCTCAGTGTGTCGTCGTGATCTCTATTGGATCTCTACTTCTGCTTCCCTGAAGTCTTTCATGGTTAGAATGGATACTTCAGAATACCATTCAGAAATGTTCTTATAGAAATTGATGTTTTGGCAGTTGTCGGTCTTCGCACCCCAGGTTGACATAATTCCTTGCTTCAGACTAGTAATTAGTATCTAAGATTTGCTCTTATTCTGTTGGGATCGATAGTCTCAGAGTTTAACCATTTCCCGCCGTGTAGCCAATGCTCCACGTGGTGTGGTTAGGAATTCAACAACCATCACAACCTTAGCTTATACTGAGGTTTTTGTGGTCTCTACTCAAACCTTTGCCCCCTTAGCTGACCAAGGTATGCATAGTCTGAAGATGATTTCTTCAGGTGTGGGTTTCATTCGTAACAGTAGAAAAGGGCTGTTCCATGACACCAGAGATCATGCCTGTGCTCAAGGGGGTGGGCTAATGACTTGGTTAAACTTTAAAGGGAATACAATTCTCTTTCATTACAAGGTTTAACATCACCTTACATCATTTTACAAATAGTTTCATCTTTACTCATTCATTTTATACAATAATTCGATGCAAACCTCATAACGGAGGCACCTGTATAACAGAGTTATGGTTATGTGGCTGTATTGTCTTTCATGAGATCACAATTATGAAACAAAACGGACCGGGTCGTAGCTGGCTTCTCCACCAACCGTTTACACATTCTCCAATACATGGATATTGTTCAGTTCTCAAGTTGTGTGATGTAGAAGAAGTTCATTTGTTCTACTGTGAAACTCTCTCTATACTGCATGGCCAGGAGGAGAGAGTCTCCTCCAGGAATTTACAACCTGGAATAACAGAACCTGGGTGAAGGAGGGAGAGGGGGGGAAGCCACTAGTTATACCCAAAGAGGGCCACGACATGACAGTAGGCAGCAGCCTCTCTGTGTCAGTGATGGCTGTTTAACAGTCTGATGGCCTTGAGATAGAAGCTGTTTTTCAGACTCTCAGTCTCTGCACCTGCACCTGTACTGACCTCACCTTCTGGATGGTAGTGGGGTGAACAGGCAGTGGCTCGGGTAGTTGTTGTCCTTGATGATCTTTTTGGTCTTCCTGTGACATCGGGTGCTGTAGGTGTCCTGGAGGGCAGGTAGTTTGCCCCCGGTGATGTGTTTTACAGACAGCACCACCGTCTGGAGAGCCTTGCAGTTGTGGGCGGTGCAGTTGCCGTACCAGGCGGTGATACAGCCCGACAGGATGCTCTCAATTGTGCATCTGTAAAAGTTTGTGAGTTTGTGCGCCACACTGTCTATGTGGGTGGACCATTTCAGTTTGTCCGTGATGTGTATGCCGAGGATCTCCACCTTCTCCACTGCTTTCCAGTCGATGTGAATAGGGGAGTGCCCCCTCTGCAGTTTCCTGAAGTCCACGATCATCTTGTTTGTTTTGTTGACGTTGAGTGTGAGGTTGTTTTCCTGACACCACACTCCGAGTGCCCTCACCTCCTCCCTGTAGGCTGTCTCGTCATTGTTGCTAAGCAAGTCCACTACTGTGTCTGCAAACTTGATGATTGAGTTGGAGGCATGCATGGCCATGCAGTCACGGGTGAACAGGATGTACAGGATGGGGCTGAGCACAGACCCTTGTGGGGCCCCATTGTTGAGGATCAGCGAAGTGGAGATGTTGTTTCCTACCTTCACCGCCTGGAGCTGCCCGTCAGGGTGTCCAGGACCCAATTGTACAGGGCGGGGTTGAGACTAGAGGTCGACCGATTATGATTTTTCAACGCCAATACCGATTATTGGAGGACCATAAAAGCCGATACTGATTAATCGGACGATTAAATATTTTATTTGATTTAATAATGACAATTACAACAATACTGAATGAACACTTATTTTTATTTAATACAATAGATCAATAAAATCAATTTAGCCTCAAGTAAATAATGAAACGTGTTAAATTTTGTTTAAATAATGCAAAAACAAATTGTTGGAGAAGAAAGTAAAAGTACAATATGTTCCATGTAAAATATGTGCCATGTAAGAAAGCTAACTTTTCAGTTCCTTACTCAGAACATGAGAACATATGAAAGCTGGTGGTTCCTTTTAACCTGAGTCTTCAATATTCCCAGGTAAGAAGTTTTAGGTTGTAGGAATTTTAGGACTATTTTCCTCTATACCATTTGTATTTCATTAATCTTTGACTATTGGATCTTCTTATAGGCACTTTAGTATTGCCAGTGTAACAGTATAGCTTCCGTCCCTCTCCTCGCTCCTCCCTGGGCTCGAACCAGCAACACAACGACAATTAGCGCACACTAACTAGCTAGCCAATTCACTTCGGTTACACGAGCCTCATCTCGGGAGTTGATAGGCTTGAAGTCATAAACAGCGCAATGCTTGACGCACAACAAAGAGCTGTTTGAATGAATGTTTACACGCCTGCTTCTGCCTACCACCGCTCAGTCATATACTTGTATGCTCAGTTAGATTATATGCAACGCAGGACACGCTAGATAATATCTAGTAATATCATCAACCATGTGTAGTTAACTAGTGATTATGATTGTTTTTTATAAGATAAGTTTAATGCTAGCTAGCAACTTACCTTGGCTTACTGCATTCGCAACGAGAAAGAGGCAGGTCGTTATTGCGTTGTACTAGTTAAGTTTGCAAGATTGGTTCCCCCGAGCTGACAAGGTGAAAATCTGTCGTTCTGCCCCTGAACAAGGCAGTTAACCCACTGTTCCTAGGCTGTCATTGAAGATAAGAATGTGTTCTTAACTTCTTGGATATAGGGGGCGCTATTTTAATTTTTGGATGAAAAACATTCCCGTTTTAAACAAGATATTTTGTCACGAAAAGATGCTCGACTATGCATATAATTGACAGCTTTGGAAAGAAAACACTCTGACGTTTCCAAAACTGCAAAGATATTGTCTGTGAGTACCACAGAACTGATGTTAAAGGCGAAACCCAGATAAAAATCCAATCAGGAAGTGCCAAATTTTTTGAAACCACCTCATGCCAATGACTCCTTATATGGCTGTGAAGGTGCTAGGAGTCAGCTTACTTTTTCCACTTTTTCCCCAAGGTGTCTACAGCATTGTGACGTATTTGTAGGCATATCATTGGAAGATTGACCATAAGAGACTACATTTACCAGGTGGTCGCTTGGTGTCCTCCGTTGAAATTATTGTGTAATCTCCAGCTGCAGTATTTTTCTATTCGCTTCTGATGAGAAACCAACTGTCAGGACTGATATATTATCGAATAGATATGTGAAAAACACCTTGAGGATTGATTCTAAACAACGTTTGCCATGTTTCTGTCGATATTATGGAGCTAATTTGTAGTGACTGCATTTTCCGGTATTTTTCTTAGCCAAACGTGATGAACAAAACGAAGCTATTTCGCCAACACAAATAATCTTTTTGGAAAAAATGAACATTTGCTATCTGAGAGTCTCGTCATTGAAATCATCCGAAGTTCTTCAAAGGTAAATGATTTTATTTGAATGCTTTTCTTGTTTTTGTGAAAATGTTGCCTGCTGAATGCTAGGCTTAAAGCTATGCTAGGCTATCAATACTCTTACACAAATGCTTGTGTAGCTTTGGTTGAAAAGCATATTTTGAAAATCTGAGATGACAGTGTTGTTAACAAAAGGCTAAACTTGTGTTTGAATATATTTATTTCATTTCATTTGCGATTTTCATGAATAGAAAACGTTGCGTTATGGTAATGCGTTTGAGGCAATGATTACGCTCCCGGATACGGGATTGCTCGTCGCTAGAGGTTAACTGACTTGCCTAGTTAAATAAAGGTGTAAAAAAAATAGATATTTCCCATAGTTATGAAAACTTAAAATCGGCCCTAATTAATCGGCCATTCCGATTAATCGGTTGACCTCTAGTTGAGACCCAGGTCCTCAAGCTTAATGATGAACTTGGAGGGTACTATGGTGTTGAATGCTGAGCTGTAGTCAATGAACAGCATTCTTACATACAGTGCCTTGCGAAAGTATTCGGCCCCCTTGAACTTTGCGACCTTTTACCACATTTCAGGCTTCAAACATAAAGATATAAAACTGTATTTTTTTGTGAAGAATCAACAACAAGTGGGACACAATCATGAAGTGGAACGACATTTATTGGATATTTCAAACTTTTTTAACAAATCAAAAACTGAAAAATTGGGCGTGCAAAATTATTCAGCCCCTTTACTTTCAGTGCAGCAAACTCTCTCCAGAAGTTCAGTGAGGATCTCTGAATGATCCAATGTTGACCTAAATGACTAATTATGATAAATACAATCCACCTGTGTGTAATCAAGTCTCCGTATAAATGCACCTGCACTGTGATAGTCTCAGAGGTCCGTTAAAAGCACAGAGAGCATCATGAAGAACAAGGAACACACCAGGCAGGTCCGAGATACTGTTGTGAAGAAGTTTAAAGCCGGATTTGGATACAAAAAGATTTCCCAAGCTTTAAACATCCCAAGGAGCACTGTGCAAGCGATAATATTGAAATGGAAGGAGTATCAGACCACTGCAAATCTACCAAGACCTGGCCGTCCCTCTAAACTTTCAGCTCATACAAGGAGAAGACTGATCAGAGATGCAGCCAAGAGGTCCATGATCACTCTGGATGAACTGCAGAGATCTACAGCTGAGGTGGGAGACTCTGTCCATAGGACAACAATCAGTTGTATATTGCACAAATCTGGCCTTTATGGAAGAGTGGCAAGAAGAAAGCCATTTCTTAAAAGATATCCATAAAAAGTGTCAGTTAAAGTTTGCCACAAGCCACCTGGGAGACACACCAAACATGTGAAAGAAGGTGCTCTGGTCAGATGAAACCAAAATTGAACTTTTTGGCAACAATGCAAAACGTTATGTTTGGCGTAAAAGCAACACACCATCCCCACTGTCAAACATGGTGGTGGCAGCATCATGGTTTGGGCCTGCTTTTCTTCAGCAGGGACAGGGAAGATGGTTAAAATTGATGGGAAGATGGATGGAGCCAAATACAGGACCATTCTGGAAGAAAACCTGATGGAGTCTGCAAAAGACCTGAGACTGGGACGGAGATTTGTCTTCCAACAAGACAATGATCCAAAACATAAAGCAAAATCTACAATGGAATGGTTCAAAAATAAACATATCCAGGTGTTAGAATGGCCAAGTCAAAAGTCCAGACCTGAATCCAATCGAGAATCTGTGGAAAGAACAGAAAACTGCTGTTCACAAATGCTCTCCATCCAACCTCACTGAGCTCGAGCTGTTTTGCAAGGAGGAATGGGAAAAAAATTCAGTCTCTCGATGTGCAAAACTGATAGAGACATACCCCAAGCGACTTACAGCTGTAATCGCAGCAAAAGGTGGCGCTACAAAGTATTAACTTAAGGGGGCTGAATAATTTTGCACGCCCAATTTTTCAGTTTTTGATTTGTTAAAAAAGTTTGAAATATCCAATAAATGTCGTTCCACTTCATGATTGTGTCCCACTTGTTGTTGATTCTTCACAAAAAAATACAGTTTTATATCTTTGTTTGAAGCCTGAAATGTGGCAAAAGGTCGCAAAGTTCAAGGGGGCCGAATACTTTCACAAGGCACTGTAGGTATTTGTCTTGTCCAGATGGGATAGGCCAGTGTGATGGCGATTGCATCGTCTGTGGACATATTTGGGGCAGTATGCAACTTGAAGTGTGTCTTGGGTGACAGGTAAGGTGGAGGTGATATGATCCTTGACTAGTATCTCAAAGCACTTCATGATGACAGAATTGAGTGCTACAGGGCAATAGTAATTTAGTTTAGTTATCTTTGCCTTCATTGGTACAGGAACATTGGTGGCCATCTTGAGGCATGTGGGGACAGCAGACTGGGATAGGAAGAGATTGAATATGTCCATAAACACACCAGCTGGTCTGTGCATGCTCTGAGGACACGGCTAGTGATGCCGTCTGGGCCTTGCAAGGGTTAACACGTGTAAATGTCTTACTCACGTCAGCCACGGAGAAGGAGGGGGGGGGGGGCCTGCAGTCCTTGGTAGCGGGCCTTGTTGGTGGCACTGTATTATCCTTAAAGCAAGCAAAGAAGATGTTTAGTCTGGAAGCAAGACGTCCTTGTCCGTGACGTGGTGAATTTTCTTTTTGTAGTCCGTAATTGCCTCTAGACCCTACCACATTTGTGTCTGAGCCGTTGAATTGCGACTCCACTTTGTCCCTATTCCGACATTTCGCTTGTTTGATTGCTTTGCGGAGGGAATCACTACACTGTTTAAAATTGGCCATGTTCCCAGTCATTTTTCCATTGTTAAATGCAGTGGTTCGCTCTTTAAGTTCTGCACGAATGCCGCCATCTATCCACAGTTTCTGTTTAGGGTAGGTTTTAATTGTCACAGTGGACACAACATCTCCAATGCACTTCCTTATAAACTCACTCACAGATTCAGCATATAAATCAATGTTATTCTCTGAGGCTGCCCAGAACATTTCCCAGTCCTCGTGATCAAAACATTCTTGAAGCGTGGATTCCGATTGGTCAGACCAGCGTTGGATAGGTCCAGTCACGGGTGCATCCTGTTTGATTTTCTGCCTATAGGACGGTAGGAGCAAAATAGAGTCATGGTCGGATTTGCAGAAGAGAGGGTGGGGGAGGGCCTTGTATGCTTCGCGGAAGTTAGAGTAGCCGTGATCCAGTGTATTGCCCACATGAGTACTACGATCAATATGCTGATAGAATTTAGGTAGCCTTGTTCTCAAATTCGCTTTGTTAAAATCCCAGCTTTAATTAATGGTGCCCCGGAATATATGGTTTCCAGTTTGCATAGAGTCCAGTGAAGTTCATTGATGGCCGTCGGGGTATTGGCTTGAGGCGGGATATACACGGCTGTGATAACCAAATATAATTCTCTTGTGAGATAGTATGGTCTGCATTTGATTGTAAGAAATTCTTGGTCAGGTGAACAAAAGGACTTGAGTTCCTGTATGTTGTTACGACTACACCATGAGTCGTTAATCATGAAGCATACACCCCCGCCCTCCTCCTTCCCAGAGAGATGTTTATTTCTGTCGGCACGACGCATAAAGAAATCCAGTGGCTGTACCGACTCCGGCAACATATCCTGAGTGAGCCATGTTTCCGTGAAACAGAATGTTACAATCCCAGATGTCTCTGGAAGGCAACCCTTGCCTTAATTTCGTCTACCTTGTTATCTAGAGACTGGACATTGGCGAGTAATATACTCGGAAGCGGTGGGTGGTGTTCTTCAATTAGTGGAGTGTTTCCAATGTATTCTGATGGATATAAATTAGAATATACGTTTTTGACATCGTCTATTTCATTGTTGTCACAGGTGGGCATACCATCACTGTCATTTATTTGTGCAATTGTATGCAATGTGGCAGATTGACATAGTTGGTGAGCTAGTATTTCACTGGGTGTTTTTTGAAGAGCATATTGCCTGTCTATGCTCAGGATACGTTCTGTAAACGTCTTCATTTTTTCTGTTGTCTTTTTTATTTTTGGTGAACGCAATCATTTGACCACTAAGGTAAGCTTTCATTGTTTCCAACAAATGTTTATTTTTTATTTATTTTTTCGTTTTAACTTAAAACCGATAAATTACAACTTTTTTTATTTTTATTTTTTTACATTTGTCACATCCCTAATGAATACACACACGTACAGTTGTGGCAAAAGTTTAGAGAATGACACAAATATTAATTTTCCCAGTCTGCTGCCTCAGTTTGTCTGATGCCAATTTGCATATACTCCAGAATGTTATGAAGAGTTATCAGATGCATTGCAATTAATTGCAAAGTCCCTTTTTGCCATGCAAATGAACTGAATCCCCCCAAAAAAACATTTCCACTGCATTTCAGCCCTGCCACAAAAGGACCAGCTTACAAAGTCAGTGATTCTCGTTAACGAGGACAAGGCTGGAGATCACTCTGTCATGCTGATTGAGTTTGAATAAGAATTTTTCACAATTTTGCCTAAGAACACAGCCATGAATAAAGAATGGTACCAACACATCCTCCGAGACAACTTCTCCCTACCATCCAGGAACAGTTTGGTGACGAACAATGCCTTTTCCAGGTGCTCCACCTTGCCATAAGGAAAAAGTGATAACTAAGTGGCTTGAGGAACAAAACATTGACATTTTGGGTCCATTCCCAGGAAACTCCCCAGACCTTAATCCCATTGAGAACTTGTGGTCAATCCTCAAGAAGCAAACAAAAACCCACAAATTCTGACAATCTCCAAGCATTGATTATGCAAGAATGGGCTGCCATCATTCAGGATGTGGCCTAGAAGTTAATTGACAGCATGCCAGGGTGGATTGCAGAGGTCTTGAAAAAGGGTCCACACTGCAAATATTGACTCTTTGCATCAACTTCATGTAATTGTCAATAAAAGCCTTTGACACTTATGAAATGCTTGTAATTATACTTCAGTATTCCACAGTAACATCTGTCTAAAGACCCTGAAGCAGCAGACTTTGTAAAAATTAATATTTTTGTCATTCTCAAAACGTTTGGCCACGACTGTACACACATACTGACGCATTGTGTAATTGTTCGTTATATACTCTCTGAATTGGCTGAACTGGCTCACATAAGATCTTTAGGTAAACAGTATCAGTCAAACGTTTGGACACAGCTACTCATTCAAGGGTTTTCCTTTATTTTTGTTATTTCCTACATTGTCGAATAATAGTGAAGACATCAAAACTATGAAATAACACATATGGAATAATGTAGTAACCAAAAAAGTGTGAAACAAATATAAATATATTTTGATTCTTCAAAGTAGCCACCCTTTGCCTTGATGACAGCTTTATACACTTGGAATGCTTCTCCAACAGTCTTGAAGGAGTTTCCACATATGCTGAACACTTGTTGGCTGCTTTTCCTTCACTCTGCGGTCCAACTCATCCCGAATCATCTCAATTGGGGTCGGGTGATTGTGGAGGCCAGGTCATCTGATGCCGCACTCCATCACTCTCCTTCTTGGTCAAATAGCCCTTACACAGCCTGGAGGTGTGTTGGGTCATTGTCCTGTTGAAAAACAAATGGCAGTCCCACTAAGCACAAACCAGATGGAATGGTGTATCGCTACAGTTTTCCACCGGTCTAATGTCCATTGCCTGTGTTTCTTGGCCCAACCAAGTCTCTTCTTCATATTGGTGTCCTTTAGAAATGGTTTCATTGCAGCAATTCTTCCATGAAGACCTGATTCATGCAGTCTTTTCTGAACAGTTGATGTTGAGATGTGTGTTACTTGAACTCTATGAAGCATTTATTTGGGCTGGAATCTGAGGTGCAGTTAACTCTAATGAACGTTATCCTCTGCAGCAGCGGTAACTCTGGGTCTTCCTTTCCTGTGGCGGTCCTCATGAGAGCCAGTTTCATCATCGCACTTGGTGGTTTTTGCCACTGCACTTGAAACTTTCAAAGTTCTTGACATTATCCGGATTGACTGACCTTCATGTTTTAAAGTAATGATGGACTGCCGTTTCTTTGTTTATTTGAGCTGTTCTTGCCATAATATGGACACGGACTTTTACCAAATAGTGCTACCTTCAGTATATCACTCCTACCTTGTCACAACACAACTGATTGGCATTAAGAAGGAAACATTCCACAAATTAACTTTTCACATGGCACACCTGTTAATTGAAATGCATTCCAGGTGACTACCTCATGAGGCTGATTGAGAGAATACCAAGAGTGTGCCAAGCTGTCATCAAGGCTAAGGGTGGCTACTTTGAATCAAAATATGTTTTGATTTGTTTAACCTCCTTGGGGCAAGGGGCAGTATTTTGACATTTGGATGAAAAGCGTGCCCAAAGTAAACTGCCTGTTACTCAGGCCCAGAAGCTAGGATATGCATATAATTGGTAGATGTGCATAGAAAACACTCTAAAGTTTCTAAAACTGTTGAAATAATGTCTGAGTATAACAGAACTGATATGGCAGGCAAAACCCGAGGACAAACCATCCCCCCCAAAAATAATTTCAGCTTACCACTTTTTCCTCCCATATTGCAGTTCCTAGGGCTTCCACTAGATGTCAACAGTCTTTAGAATAAGTTTCAGGCTGGTTTTTGGAAAAATTAGCCAGAAATTGTAGTTTTTCTAGGTGGCTCCCATTTTTGCTGTAGTGTTTCCAAGAGCTTAGAAGAAAGCGCGTTCTTTGGTATTTTTTTAAAGACAATGAAGATTCTCCCTCTTAAATTTGATCATTTATTTGCGTATTAGGAGACCTCAGGGTTGATTCTAAATGTTTGACTTGTTTGGAAAAGTTTATTAGTAATTTTTGGGGTTCATTTTGTATGCATTTTGAAGGAGGGAAAATGGGTGGATTATTGACTGAAGCCAGCTAAACTGAGTTTTTATGGATATAAAGGACAATTATCGAACAAAAGGACCATTTGTGATGTAACTTGGACCTTTTGGAGTGCCAACAGAAGAAGATCATCAAAGGTAAGGCATTTTTTTATATTGCTATTTCTGACTTGTCGCACCTGCCTGGTTGAAATATGATTTTCATGTGTTTGTAAGCGGGGCGCTGTCCTCAGATAATCGCATGGTTTGCTTTCACCTTAAAGCCTTTTTGAAATCTGACACGGCGGCTGGATTAACAAATTACAATGTAGAATATAGTCAAAATAAAGACAAACCCTTGCATGAGTCGGTGTCTCAGCTTTTGGATCTATAGGCTACGCACTTGCAGATCCACTGCTTAAACGTGTAGCCTACATGTGCACATCCGTCAGTTTGGCATCCCTAAATGATCCCAGATTGTCTGGGGTCTTAGAAGAGTAATATGTTTGTGGATAGGACCCAGGATATTACTCACGCAGCCTACTAGCACAGCATAGAAAGAGGAGCATTGAGAGGGTGACTGTCGCAAATTGTAGACCTGGGTTCATATTGTGCCCGAATGAACACGACCCTGAACAGTAACACCCTGGCAGGTAACATAATTCAATATCCCGACAGTCACTGACAGACACAAGCTTCCCTGTGGACCCCACAGACACACCCACAGGGTCAGAGTGCTTGGGTGCTTTCATCACCTCATCAATATTACACTAGTCCCCGGCAGAAGAACTTAATACAGCCGTTGACAAGTGTCAAGATAAGCCAGAGTCACAATAGCGGACGTGAGCCAGTGTGACATTCTCCATCGACGGGGGAGGGTCAAATATGGCACCCGATGTCGGTTTTGGTTGCGCAAGTTTGAGAAAGCTACAGGGTCAGTTCCATTTTATCTAGTCAATTTGGAAAGGTAAAGAGAGATCTGAGATATTTCCTGATGTTCTTTGTCATTTTCAAGTCATTTTATATACATACATACACGTAACTGCCAAAATAAAGGAAACCCCAACATAAAGTGTGTTAATAGGGCATTGGGCCTTACCAGCTGCCAGAACAGCTTCAATGTTTCTTGGCATAGATTCCGCAAGTGTCTGGAACTCTATTGGAGGGATGCGACACAATTCTTCCACAATAAATTCCATCATTCAGTGTTTTGTTTATGGTGCTTGAAAACAGTCTCAAGTGCCGCTTCATAATCTCCCATAATTGTTTTTTTGGGTTGAGATCTGGTGACAGACACCATTTTTAAACCCCCTATGCTCCTTTGAGACTACTCTTTCAAAGTCACTGAGATCTCTTCTAGACATGGTAGCCAAAATAAAGGGCATCTGGGCCTTTTTATACATGAACATAGTACAATGTTCTTACACTTACTTTAGGTAAGAGTGGACCATAAGTGTATTACTCAATTTTTTGTTTTTGTCGTCATTTGAATCTTTTGTTGGTAATTTGAAGCAAACTGGCAATTTACCTTCAGGTCTTGTGACTGGAAGATATGAGTAGGTCGTACATGCTCATGACAAGTGTTACAAAGCATTATACCTGCATCATAATGGATTACACCTGCAGACTTTAAAAGTGAAAAGTGATGGTTCCCCACCCTGAAAGTAGTCTATGGGCCAATAGATACTGTAATCCATGGTTCGTTTTTCTTAGAACAGTCACTACAAACTGAGGAACCAATTGACTTTAAGTTGTAAAATACTGAACTTGTCCTTTGAGTAATGAGTTGGCTGAAACTATGATTGGATTATGGGACCCCACCCTGGCTTTAACTGTCATTCCTCTTCACCCCGGTGAAGGGTCAACGACGTCATCCTGCGGGTGAATGAGGCAGACGTGCGGGACGTGACCCACAGTCGGGCAGTGGAAGCTCTGAAGGAGGCCGGGTCGCTGGTGCGCCTCTACGTCCGCCGGAGGAAGCCTGTCTCCGAGAAGGTGATGGAGATCAAGCTAGTGAAAGGACCCAAAGGTACACAGCAACATCACAAGTGTTAAATCAACTAATAGTGTTACATTTAATTCAACACACTTATCCACACTACAGCATTAATGTTACATTAAGCTTTTTTAGAGGGCCCAAAGGTAGTGTAGGGGAGACTATTTTGGAGTTGTTTCTTAAAATATGATTTACTTTAACACTGTTTGTAGTGATTTCAAAATGTCACACAAAAATGTACATTTGTGACGTGCTCTATCATTATCAGTCGTTGTTGCATTTGCTAATTAGCATTAGAAAACTATTGGTTTTAATCTCTAAATCAAAGCATAATTACACTTTTAAGCCTCAGATAAGATCAAAACAAGTTTTTTGGCTAGCCAGGCCTTGTATTTCCCTGTGCTACCAACGACCATGGTAAGTTGTATATGGGACAGTTGTAACACTGTCTTCAGTGGTAAAAATGTGGTGTATTTATTTTTTTTTTTTACTGATATTTGGATGAAAATACACTAAGTTGACATTTTCTTTTGATCTGTTAAGCGTGTAATATTGCCCAGAACTGAGGATCCAAAATATTATATTTTGCATTAGCATTACAAAAAGTATACATTTTTCTGAAGTATTATCTTGGTTGCACTACCAAAGTTGATGTGAATGTGTCTATGTAATTACATATATAATTTTAAGTAAGGGGTGACGTACAGCATTGCGTTACACCTAACCCCAAGCATAGAACTCTTTCCAAATTAGTCTTGTGAGAACGTACATCTTGTGAGAACAATAATTGTCATCAACTATACCTCATCTTACTGATAAAAAATGATATGTTTAGATACATGCATAATGTTCTACAGGTCAATAATCAAGACTGAGAGGTGGCAAAAAAAGTAAGGCTTCCTCAATTTAAATAATTGATGGATTACAATTGACCAGTGTTACTATTGTCCCCGGTCTCCCTTACTTCTCTATAGGGCCCAAATGTAGTGTACTCCATACATTTCAGGGCCAAAAGGTAGTGTGATCCATACATTTCAGGGCCCAAAGGTAGTGTACTACATAGGGGTGTGAACGTTAAAAGGTGTAAGCCCTTAGATCACAATATCTACTAAGCTAACAAATGGCATTTTTTTAAGATGGTCATACAATTTATAATTTAGCCATTTGATTTGGAATTTTAGGTCCCCTGTAGGTATTTAAAAAAAAAAAAAAAAAAGATTTAACATTGAATTTGGCCTATACTGCTGTAGCCCATAGCCCAACACGTTTGTACATTGCAACACAGATGGTCAAAAATAAATCATAAGAAATAAAGCTTTGAAGTGTCTGTCCTATATCTGAGAGAAGTCTGGGGGGGGAAAAAACTTTTTAGACCCATGTTTGGTACTGTTATTCGTGACACCTTTGTTTTTTTTACCCCCTATGCACGTTGTTCCATTTCTACACCCCGGTACTAGGTTACCTTCAGACGACTCCCCTGAAGCGTTCGTGCTTTGTAGAGCAAAACAACCACCAATTTCATATTTGTGAGAACCTACCCTTTTTATTGGTGACATATTAGTTTGTAGCTCCAACGGTTCAGTCTGGACAGTTGGTTTTGGGAGAAACCCTCTTCGAAATGACGACATCCGAGACAGTTCTGCTGTAAAGCTTGTAGATGTTGTAGAGCAGAACAACCGACACTGGTGCTCGTGAGAGTCACCTTTTGTTGGTGGGGACTTATTTGTTTGTAGCTCAAATGGTTCAGGTTTTACAGACAATTTCGTGACATTTTCTTGTCCGGATCCTCTCGTGTAGAAAAAGACTGCTTTCACAAGAACTTTGTCGCTCTAAAGAGGGGATTGAGCTGCAGCTGCTACAAGAAACATCTCTAGAATAAACACATGGGGAGCTATTCAATATTCAAAATGGTATCACCGTGTGACGCTAGGGAGTGTCAATCAACTTTAGAGGTTTAAACTAAATTTGGATCCTTAATAAAAAAAAACACACAAAAAAAAGATTCACCTTTCAGCCGGACAGTAACCTAAAACACAAGGCCAAATATACTCTGTAGATGCTTACCAAGATGACTTTGAATGTTCCTGAGTTCCTAGTTAGTTTTCACTTAAATCGGCTTAAAATCTATGGCAAGACTGTCTAGCAGTGATGAACAACCAACTTGACAGAGCTTGAAGAGTTTAAGGATAATGTGCAAATATTGTTGTGCAAAGTTAGACTTAAGCAGGAAGACTCACAGCTTTAGTATTGAATACTTATGTATCCTTTTTTAGTTCCGGCTGTAACACAACATCATGTGGAATAAGTCAGTATGAATACTTTCTGAAGGGACTGTAGGCCTAGTGCACCTTTCTGTCTGCCTGCCTGGTGGTCTACCTGCTTATACTGTGCGCCTCCGCTCTCTCGCTGTCCCTCACTAGCTCGCTTGGAAAGATGTGACAGGTTTGTTCTCAGAAGTACGGCAACTAATCAGTCTCCTCCGTTCCAAAAATCCAGAATAATAGCAGTCTATTCTTAGTGGAATTGAATCTTGACTCTCAGAAATGGGAGTCGACATCGGGAGTCGATGTGCAAGAAGTCAAGGATAACTGTTATCATCGATAACAGTTGGAAAAATGGCAGAGAAAGGCAAGCACAACAACAAAGTCCTGTATGGCAATACTTTGAGAAGGAAGTGCTAACTTAGCTAGGTGCAATTGAGGTACAGTAATAGTACAACGGGTGCAATGCTTAACCATCTGAATGGGACGCACCGTGAGACCCAAACTGTTTCTGGCAGCAGCATTGTAAATTCACGTGGAATTTTATGAATTTGTTTTATAGTTTGAGCTGGAAACCCATAACGGCAGTTTAAACATTAAGAAATGTTTTCATTTGTCACATCCGTAGTACTCCACACATTTCAAGGCCCAAAGTAGGGCCCAAAAGTAGACTGTTCAGCGTTAGCTAGCTACCTGATTACTCTAACCAGCTACCTTGCTAGCCACGTGGAACCGTTAGCTAGCGCTAGCTACCTGATAAGCGCAATCATTATTACTAAGGCCTAGATAAAACCATGCTAAAATAAGGCCATTCTACTGCCAATGTTTACCTATGGAGATTGCATGGTTGTTTGCTAAATTTTATACGTCAGCCACGGGTGTGGCTGAAATAGCCGAATCTACTCATTTGAAGGGGTGTCCACATACTCTTGTGTATATACAGTGCCTTCGGAAATTAATCAGACCTTGACTTTTTCCAAATTTTGTTAGGTTAACAGCCATTTTCTAAAATGTATTAAATTGTTTTTTCCCTCATCAATCTACACACAATACCCCACAAAAACAAACTAATACTGTTTTTTTAGAAATATGTGTACATTTTATAAAATAAAAAACTGATCACAAGTATCCAGACCCTTTACTCAGTACTTTGTTGAAGTTTGGCACACCTGTATTTGGGGAGTTTCTCCCATTCTTCTCTGCAGATCGTCTCGTGCTCTGTCAGGTTGGATGGAGAGCGTTATGTAAATAAGGTATCTGTTTTTTATTTGCAAAAATGTCTAAACCTGTTTTCGCTTTGTAATTCTGGGGTATTGTGTGTAGATTGAGGAACATTTTATTTAATCCATTTTAGATTAAGGCTGTAAGGTAACATTGTGGAAATAGGGAAGCGGTCTGAATAATTTCTGAATGCACTGTATATGAGAAATTCAGTCACTAATCTCAGTTAACTCGAACAAAAATCTCTCATTGTTGGAAATTCAGATTCAATGTCTCCACTCTCGCAAATGGAAAAGCCCCCGTTTCCGAAATTATTACCTGTGTTTATCATTCGTGTGTATAAAGCAGAGAATGAGACTCAACATGGAAGTGCGTGAGGAGGATATTTGACACTGCTATTTAGAATCATAGCATTGTCCCATTCCATCCCTTCGTTTAAGCCACTGCAACAGTTGTTTAAAATGAGTTGCACTTTTCGTCCAAATATTGTTTTTGAAATTTGAGTCCCGACTGAATGTTCTAGGCTACTCAATGCATTGTTATTGGCGCTGATGAATACAATTACATTTCTAAAGGAGTCAAATAATTTGTTGGAAAGCGTTTTGTCGTCATTGTGATGTCATCAGATTGACCTTGGATGTAGTATAACATTAGCTAACTAGCTATGATTGAGGTTAAAGTATATTGAGGTTAAAGTATACAGTATACCACAAAACATGCATGCTCCAGTTTTCACGCAAAAGTTTCACGACTAAAAAACACATTTCCAATTCACACGTGTATAATACAAACTTGTACATGTGTGAAATACAACTAATTTAAGCTCCCACCAAATAATAAGATCCCACCTACGTCAAGTTTAGTTTTTATAAATGTAAACTTTTAATATAATTATTATAATAATTATTATTATTATATTAAGTTTGCATATGCTTAGCTTCCTGCAAACTTTAGGTAAACATATACTGAAAATACAAAAAAGCATTTTTTTGCATTGCACAATAGCTATTTCTAACTATCTATTATCAATTTCATTTCAGTGATCATTGCAAAATAAATTCTTTACCTTTTCTAACTGTGATGGTTTCATACTCATGATGTAGCCTACTTTACAGTAGTAAATAGATACACTATTTCATGTATTTTGCTCTAACAGTGCAGCATATTTTGTTTCTGGAAAAAGTAAACGCAAAACATTATAGAATTCAAATTATCTGTTTACAGGTCCACAACATTTTGTAATAGTTTTTTTTCTTTTTTTTTTCGGAAAATGTCAGACACATCAAATGTCGAAGTAAAAGTTATCAAATTTGGCAACACTTCCAGAGACTTTTGATCAAGTTCGCCATTGCTATTTCCTTTACAAACTGCCATGACCTAATTCCAATACTTTTTGTCAGCATAAAAGATGAATGATGGGTGTTTTTCAAGCAAAGTTTTAATAATTATTCATGTGCGCACAGTTTCAGGACAGGTCTGATTTATAACTGTAAACATGTTACTTTGATAACACTGTAGCTTATGATTGTCAGCCCAACATCATTTTTTACTGTAGTTTAGTGTCTGGTGAATGTCTGTTTAAATGTCACACCACGTTTTATTCTTTATCAAGTTAAATATATATTTAATGGCGACTGTTGCGCCTCACCTTCTTATTCATTACTTTAGTTTAACACCAGCTGTCATGTGTATTTCATGCTTTTATTGAGGTTAACCTGGTCAAAGGAATGTAGCACTGGCTGTGTGGATTTGTTTTGTTTCTTTCCTCTTTTTAGCAAAGTAGCTTTAGTTAAAATCCCTCATTGCCATATGATTTTACAGGCAAGAGAACAATGCCTCGGATTCCTAGGAAACATATCAGAAAAACACTTTTTCCCTGTGATTTATATTGTTTGCTGGTGATGGGAATTTCATTATTGTTATGCTAATACAGTGAGTGTGACTTTTTTTTCAGCATACATATTTGATTTCACAGATTGGTTAACGTTATGAAAATTCTCCTCTTGTCTCGTCCAGGTCTTGGTTTCAGTATAGCAGGGGGAGTGGGGAACCAGCACATCCCAGGGGACAACAGCATCTACGTCACCAAAATCATCGAAGGAGGAGCTGCGCACAAAGACGGGAGGCTACAGATAGGAGACAAACTTCTGGCTGTAAGATCACTATTTCCATTTCCATCGTCCTTCATTCCACTCATTTAGTTACATGGTCATTATTACAGATACATCAACGAGTAACTAATTAAGTACCTCAGAGCCCTTGCATTAAGGCTTCACCATTTCCATGAGACAGGATTGGTGGTGAGTTTTTTTGACACATTTGTTTTTTATGTTACTGGTACTGTGGTGGTTCCATATTTGAGTGTGCAGCTCCCTGTAATATAACGTTCATATGATATGTTTTGAGGGTGCACCTTTAACCTCTAGCGTCGAGCAATCCCGTATCCGGGAGCGTAATAATAGCCTCAAGCTCATTACCATAACGCAACTTTTCCTATTCATGAAAATCGCAAATGAAATGAAATACATATATTGAAACACATGCTTAGCCTTTTGTTAACAACACTGTCATCTCAGATTTTCAAAATATGCGTTATAGCCAACGCTAGACAAGCATTTGTGTAAGTTTAGCATGGCAAAATGCTATGCTAGGCTGTGCTGGCAGCAGGCAACATTTTCACAAAAATAAGAAAAGCCACCAAATTAAATAATTTACCTTTGAAGAACTTCAGATGCTTTCACTCAGGAGACTCCCAGTTAGATAGCAAATGTTCCTTTTTCCCAAAAATAATATTTTTGGAGGTGAAAAACGGTGGTTTGTTCATCCTGCTTGGCTGAGAAATCGACCGAAAATACTTCAACTATAACGCCAAACCTTTTTCAAAATTTGGTCCATAATATCGACAGAAACACGGCAAACGTTGTTTAGGATCCATCCTCAAAGTGTTTTTAACATATGTATTCAATAATATATCCGTGGAGGCAGATGGTTTCTCATAAGAAACTATTGGAAAAATGGCTACCTCAGTATTTTACGCAACGTTTTCTCCGAGAGACACCATGTGACCACATGCTATATATGGTCCCTTACAGCCATTCTCCAATGGAAATGCCTAAAAAGACGTCACAATGCTGCAGACACCCTGGGGAAAACGTGGAAAACGTAAGCTGACTACTAGCTGCTTCACAGCCATATAAGGACTCATTGGCATGAGGCTGTTTAAAAAAAATGCGGCACTTCCTGATTGGATCTTTATCTGGGTTTCGCCTGTAACATCAGTTCTGTGGCACTCACAGACAATATCTTTGCAGTTTTGGTGTTTTCTTTCCAAAGCTGTCAATTATATGCATAGTCAAGCATCTTTTTGTGACAAAATATCTTGTTTAAAACGGGAAAGTTTTTCATCCAAAAATTAAAATAGCGCCCCCCTATATCCAAGAAGTTAAAGTGGAAATCTGCACATGCCTCGTTTTTTTTTAAACTTCTGAATTAATTCAATGTTCTCCTTTATTCTTGAAGAATATAACTTAGAAATGCCTCATGAACTTTAGTTCAACTGCCATCAGAACCCGAAATATAAGCTTATTCAACCCATAAGAGTCTAAGCCCTGCTCCATTCAGACCCTACAGACAATTTTGTGAGAAGAGTTTTTTGAGATGTCTCATGGTATGACAAACACCGCTCTAGTTCTCACCCTTTATCGCAGATGTGGAAGTGCGACATCAGCGGATGCGTTTGGATTGAGACGCATCTAATGCAACAATGGTTCAAACTATAATGTTAATATCATGAATGCTCAGTTCTTGCATACATTGCGTTGTCTATGAATTTGAGTGGTTACATTTCTCCAGCTCTATCCCTCAGCTTTTTACCAAAACGAGTGGGGAGTTTGCTTCTTTCAACTGCTGATTGCCGCTTTAACTGTGTTTTACAAATGTGTACATTCAAGTTTGATCTCACATCAATAAGTGTAAACTTGTCCGAGTGGTCCATACAACGTGTGTGTATATCTGTCTCTGTGCAGGTGAACAGTGCTTGCCTTGAGGAGGTGAGTCACGAACACGCTGTGACTGCCTTGAAAAACACCCCCGACGTGGTCTACTTGAAAGTAGCAAAACCCAACAGTGTCTTCATGAATGACAGTTTCGCCCCGCCTGACATCACCAACTGTGAGTTTCCACTTTGTGAGTTTCCACTGTCTTTCCCCTTTGTGAATTTCTACTTTGACTTTCCACTGCGAGTTTCCACTTAGTGAGTGCATTCCCTTTGTGAGTTTCCACATTTGATAAATTATTATGAGGGTCGTCCACCTCACTCCTCAGGTGAAACCTCTGCCTCAATATATACACTATCCTGCTGCCTACAGAATGGTATTCTAAAACAACTTAACCTTGTGAGTAGGAATTGGTATTGTAATCTGAGGGTTATTCCAATTCCCTCATATTTAAGTGAATCTCTGACTTAATGTCAACAAAAAATGCCAATGGCCTGTGTCAGAGAAAAGTTTGAACAACAATCCCTGTAGTGACATTAACAGCTATTCCCCTAATAACATATTGTGGGGGGATAAGGAGTCCCCAAACGATCAAAAAACTATTTGCGACAATGTGGAAAAGAGAATAGCAGCACCCTGTCGTTTTCCCAGTACAGGGTCAGTAGGAGAAAGTGTGTCAGATGGCTGACACCCAATGGGAAGCGGTGGCTACAGCACCAGGCACCATATTGATTGGAACTGCTGGCTAGCGGCAGAGCCAGCGGAGGCACTAACAACCCACTAGAAGAGAGGGCTCAAACTCATATCGATTGGACACATCTGAACAAACCACCCCCTCACAGGACAACTCACACCCCCACATGCCCCCTGCAGCCATCAGGCCAGGGCCTAGCAAAGTGATTTTCTGAGTATTGACTATGACAATTCCATGTCAATTCTATCAACCCGGGAGTTTCATTGATATTCCAATTTAGAAATTGATGGAAAAAGAAATAAGAAAAATAACTGGCTCTTTAGTTCTGGAACTGGAATTCATAATATAATTCATTTCCTGAAATCAGTTTAATTGGAATTGAATTGAGCCCCGTCTTTTTTAACCCATACATCCTTCAGTATTCTTTGAATGGCTTGTTTCAAAGTCAAAATCGAGGTGACACCCTACAATCCCTTCAGTGCAAATAAGTGGTAGAGGACTACTTCGGTTTGCTTCTGAATGTTTGATTGTGATCCAAGGACAGAAGGTGAATCCAATGTCAGATTACCGCTGGATTCAGTGTTGTGACACAAGGGCAGTTTGAACTACTTGAGACAGAAGATGTTTCATTGGTGGTTGGATCAGAGTCCGTCTAAAGGTAGACCAAAACCATGTGGCAATGTAGTGAAGAAAGTGACCTTGCACTTGCACCTTTCACTTAGCTAGTATTGCTTCAGTAGACATCTAGCTGTGTATAATGTAAGCTGTCTCAAAGTGATCAAAAGCACAGCATGGTTAATCATCTTCTGTAGCAAAAGCAGTGTTGCCTCAAAAGATTAGCCAAAGACGCCTATGATAAGGCCGTCAGCACCATCACCAAGTTGATTTGGAATCAGTGACTGCATCCATCTTGGTGCTCCGCTCTCTAAAAAGCCTTCGAACTAGAGCCTAACTGATCCATCCAATACTATCATAGATTCCCACTGACAAGGATTCTGTAATGTTGCATGCGTCCCAAAAAGCACCCTATTCCCTATATAGTGCAGTACTATTGACTAAGTCCCATGGGGCCCTGGTCATTAGAAGTGCACTATATACAGAATATGGTGCCATTTGAGACGCTATTGCTGTCATGAAGCACAGGCTTAGAGGCGTGAAGGGCGAACAGCTAAATGAAATCATGGACGCTAGCATCACGTGGTCACCGCTGCGTTCTCCGTCCCCACCCCCCACACTAATCCAGACGGCAATACACTAATGCAGAGGACAGGAGGGGAGAGATGCCAGGACGCGTGGTGTAAGATCTGAGCCGGAGTTAATGAATGAGAAATAATTATGTTTAGTGTCGCACAGTAGCTCAATCATGGGAGGCTTTAGGAAAAAGGGGAAATAATTGTGCGGATGGGCCCTATGGTGCGCTACCGCATTCCCTCATCCTCTTGTTCCTTGTTATCATAAGCACCGATTGTGCTGATTGGATCAGAGAAGAGGAGGGTGGGAGGGGGACACACAAATTAAGTGGTCATCGAAGCGAGGGTTTATTTCCTGTTGCCTTTGAGAAAGAACGACAGTATATGCCTTGCAGTGTTCAATCGCTGTCTGTGTATTGAGGCCTACTGAATATTTGATATGAAGGGCAAGAACAAAACGTTGATTATGTCTACTGTTAGTGGGTCTTTGTTTTACCCAGTATTTCAATTAAAAATATGACTTCATGTAAGTAATTTTGTCACTAGATAGATTTTTATTAATGCGTAATTCTCAATTCAGGCCTTTGAGCTTTAAACCCTCAAGGGATTTGGCATAATTAGCACAGCACTTAACTACAATATTTGTTGGTGTTGATAATGAAACCTATCACAAAGTCAGTATTACACTTGTTCATGTCTTCATTCTGTTTCGTTGTACACTACATGACCAAAAGTATGTGGACACCTGCTCGTCGAAGCCCTCTCTTCTATTGGGTAACACTTTGTGACACCCAGCATCATAACATGTTATGACTTGTCATAAACTGTTTTAATATGGTCATAACACTGTCATGACCCATATATTTAGACCTGTTGTGACATATATTGTGTTGTTTTATGGCTGTTTATGTCACATTTGTCAAAACCTACCACACCAGGGAAAACATTCCATTACACCATAGCCTACGTGTCAACAGAAGGTTTGTTTTATGTTTTATTTAACAAACTATAATTTCCCATTTTAGCCAATTCAATTGCGGTCATTCTGTTGCAGATTTTGTAAAAGTGTATTTTCTACAAGTAACAACAACAAAAAACTGACTAAATTATCCATTTCAACAACAAAGGATTTAAGAAACAAACTTTCAAACGAAAAGGAAACTTCTTGACATGGAGCAAACTCATTTGAATAAATGTGGGTTTTGACACTTCTGTAGGTTTCATAACCAGCCATAAAATAACACAATATACAGTTCATTCTGAAAGTATTCAGACCCCTTCTCTTTTTCCACATTTTGTTACGTTTCAGCCTTATTCTAAAATGTATAAAATATTTTATTCCTTATCAATCTACACACACTTTTGCTAATTTATTAAAAATAAAATAAACATACCTTATTTACATAAGTATTCAGACCCTTGCTATGAAACTCAAAATTGAGCTCAGGTGCCTCTTGTTTCCATTGATCATTCTTGATATGTTTCTTCAACTTGATTGGAGTCCACCTGGACTTGATTTGTAAAAGCAGACACCTGTTGAGTGCATGTCAGCGCAAAAACCAAGCCTTGAGGTCGAAGGAATTGACCGTAGAGCTCTGAAACAGGATTGTGTTGGGGCACAGATCTGGGGAAGAGTACTAAAACATTTCTGCAGCATTGAAGAACACAGTGGCCTCCATCATTCTTAAATGGAAGAAGTTTGGAACCACCAACACTCTTCCTAGAGCTGGCTGCCCGGCCAAATGGAGAAATCGGGGGAGAAGGGCCTTGGTCAGGGAGGTGACCAAGAACCCGATGGTCACTCTGACAGAGCTCCAGAGTTGCTCTGTGGAGATGGGAGAAATGTCCAGAAGGACAACAATCTCTGCAGCAGTCCACCAATCAGGCCTTTATGGTAGAGTGGCCAGACGGAAGCCACTCCTCAGTGAAAGTCAATTGGCAGCCCGCTTGGAGTTTGCCGATAGGCACCTAAAGGTCTCTGACCATGAGAAACCAGATTATTTGTTCTGATGCAACCAAGATTGAACTCTTTGGCACCATCCCTACGGTGAAGAATGGTGGCAGCAGCATGCTGTGGGACTGTGTTTTTCAGTGGCAAGTCCTGGCAGACAGGATCAAGGGAAAGTTGAACTGAGTAAAATACAGAGAGCCCAGACTTTAACCCAATCGAACATCTCTGGAGAGACCTGAAAATAGCTTTGCAGCAAAGCTCCCCATCCAAGCTGACAGCTTGAGAGTTTCTGCAATGAAGAATGGGAGAAACTACCCAAATACAGGTATGCCCATCTTCTAGTGTCATACCCAAGAAGACTCAACGCTGTAATCGCTGCCAAAGGTGCTTCAACAAAGTACTGAGAAAATGGTTCAATCATAGCTAGCTAACATTAGGCTATAGCTAACCAAGCAAATGGCTCTGAGATATGAATAATAGGATCATACACGTAACGTTAGCTAGCTAGCTAACAGTTCACTTTAACTTGAAATGAAACCACTTTCTGTTAAAATTAGAAATGTATCCTACCCGTTAACATCATTCATGGATGGACATGTCTCCTGTGTGATGCCATGGTTGCCCTTAGTTTGAAGATGTAATCCGGAGACAGGTGTTTTCTCCATCTTATCTATCATACTCGAATTCCACTGATTTCAAAACTCGGTCCTCCAGAAAGTGGAGAGCAACACTTATGCAGTTTTACGGCATGATACATTTTTTTAAAAGCTGCTTTAGACACGATTACCAAGACATACTAACCACCTCAAATAGACAGAAGCGTGCTCTATAACAGACCAATCCAAACTCATCTCTTGGCATGTCCAGCCCACTCGTTATCTCAGCCAATCAAGGCTAGTGCGATGGTTGCTGTTTTTCTGTGACTAAACCATCTAGGCTGGTAATTTAACAATTGTATTTGTATTTACAGATGGCATACAAGTTTGTTATTTAGGCATTGGCATGTTAAAGTTCACATGTTCGAGAAGACATTTCTGCCAAACACATTTTGATAAAAATAAAATGTTAATGTTCAAACTGCTCTCCTGTGAAGTAGTGACCCGCGACATACGCCTAGTTTCCTGAAACAGGTCTCAAATGGTTTCATAGGTAGACAGAAGAGCAACAATGTTAGCATCTCAGTTAAGTTAATAAGAGGTTTTAGCTGTGCAAGAGGTTAAGAGCATGGTCTGGCCTCCTGAATATGATGACATGACAATCTTGCTAGCAGGCGGTCATGAGAGAGATGGCATACAGTGCCTTCAGAAAGTATTCACACCCCTTGACCTTTTCCACATTTGTGTTACAACCTGAATTTAAAATTGATTACATTTAGATTTTGTCACTAATCTACACACATTACCCCATACTACCCCGAAGTGGAATACATGATTAGAAATGAATACAAAATAAAGCTGAAATGTCTTGAGTCAATAAGTAAGCCCCTTTGTTTTGTCTTGACAAGTCACAAGGAGTTGCATGGACTAACCCTGTATGCAATAATGGTGTTTAACATGATTTTTGAATGACTACCCCATCTCTGTACCCCACACATACAATTATCTGTAATGTCCCTCAGTAGAGCAGTGAATTTCAAGCACACATTCAATGACAAAAACCAGGGAGGTTTTCCAATGCCTCGCAAAGAAGGGCACCAGTTGATAAATGGGTCAAAAAAAGCAGACATTTGAATATCCCTTTAATCATTGGTGAAGTTACTTTGAATGGTGTATCAATACATCCATTCACTACAGATACAGGCGTCCTTCCTAACTTAGTTGCTGGAGAGGAAGGAAACCACTCAGGGATTTCACCATAAGGCCAATGGTACCTTCAGGACCAGTTCGATTTTAATGGCTGTGATAGGAGAAAACTGAGCATCGATCAACCACATTGTAGTTACTCCACAATACTAACTTAATTGACAGAGTGAAAAGGAAGCCTGTACAGAATCCAAATATTCCAAAACATGCATCCTGTTTACAAAAAGGCACTAACTTTTTGTCCTGAATTAAAAGTGTTATGTTTGGGGCAAATCCAATTCAACACATTACTGAGTACCACTTTCCATATTTTCAAGCGTAGTGGTGGCTGCATCATGTTATGGGTGTGCTTGTCATCGTTAAGGACGGTGGAGTTTTTCAGGATAAAAGAGAAACGAAATGGAGCTAAGCACAGGAAAACCTGGTTATCTGCATTCCACCAGTCACTGGGAGATGAATTCACCTTTCAGCAGAACAATAACCTAAAGCACTACTCCAAATCTACACTGGAGTTGCTTACCAAAAACACAGTGAATGTTCCTGAGTGGGCGAGTTACAGTTTTGACTTTAAATCTACTTGAAAATCTATGGCAAGACCTGAAAATGGTTTTCTACCAATGATCAACAACCAATTTGACAGAGCTTGAAGATTTTTGAAAAGAATAATAGGCAAATGTTGCACAATCCAGGTGTGGACAAATTTGAGAGAATATATTAGTGTTACATTTCTGATGTAATAAAAAAAAGTTATACAAATATTTTGCCTGCCCCTAAACAGCTGTTTGTCATAGTAGGTGAAGACAGAGATGAGCTGTAAAGTGTCTTCACATTAAATAAAATCAAATGTATTGGTCACGTACACTTATTTAGCCAAGTTATTGCAAGTAGCGCAATTGTGCAGTGCAGTAGTGTCTTAACAATTCAACACAAATACACACCAATCTAAAAGTAAAAGAATGGATTTAAGAAATATATAAATATTAGGACGAGCAATGTCAGTGGCATTGAATAAAATACAGTAGAATACAGTATATACATATGAAATGTGTAAAGCAGTGTGTAAACATTAGTAAAGTGACTAGTGATTCCATGTCTATGTACATAGGGCTGCGGCCTCTAAGGTGCAAGGTTGAGTAACCAGGTGGTAGCCGGATAGTGATGGATATTTAACAGTCTGATGGCCCTGAGATAGAAGCTGTTTTTCAGTCTCTCGGTCCCAGCTTTGATGCACCTGTACTGACCTCGCCTTCTGAATGATAACGGGGTGAACAGGCCGTGGCTCGGGTGGTTGATGTCCTTGATGTTTTTTGGCATTCCTGGCCACACAGTCATGGGTGATCAAGGAGTACAGTAGGGTGCTGAGCACGCACCCTTGTGGGGCCCTTGTGCTGAGGATCAGCGTAGTGGAAGTGTTGTAACCTACCTTCAGGACCCAGTCACCTTCCAGGACCCAGTTGCAAAGGGCAGGGTCAGTCTGGGAGCAAGACATCGGTGTCCACGACATGGCTTGTTTTCACTTTGTAAACCGTGATTGTCTGTAGACCCTGCCACATACGTTGAATTGCCATTGATTTGCGACTACACTTTCTCTGTACTGAAGTTTTACCTGTTTGATTGCCTTACTGTGTGAATAACTACACTTTGCCGTGGTTAAATACGATGGTTTACCCTTTCAGTTTTGCGTGAATGCTGCAACGATTTTTGGTTTGGGTAGGTTTTATTAGTCACAGTGGGAACCATATCTCCTTTCCACTTTCTGATGATTTCAGTCACCGTGTCCGTTTTATACGTCAGTGTTATTCTCAGAACATATGACCCGTTTCAGGAAACTAAGCCTATGTCGCGGGTCACTACTTCACAGGAGAGCCGTTTGAACCTAAACTTTTCATTTTTAGCAAAACGTTTTTTGGGGGGCAGAAATGCCTTCTCGAACATGTGAACTTTCATGTGCCTTAATAACAAACTGGCTGAGATAATGAGTGGGCTGGACATACCGCGAGATGAGTTTGGATTGGTCTGCCATATAGCATGCCTCTGTCTTTGAGCTGGTCAGTATGTGAAGGTAATCCTGTCTAACGTGGCTTTTTTTTTATGTACCGCGTGGTAAAATTTGACAAAAGACTCCACTATGCAAGTATCCATTTCAATAGAAAGTCACTGCAACAGCTGTTTTAGAGAAGTCTGATCTGTGTGTATGAGTGCAGAATAACTGATGAATTTACGAACGCTCAACACCGTTTGAATTTGACCGGTGGTCAGTAAATGTCAGCAAAAAGCATAAGTCAATTGTTGCCAGGAGCACAGTTAGTCACCAACGCTCTGGATAACATGAAAACAGCCTAACCAGCTCTTCTAGGGCAAGTAAAATGGTCAGTTTTGGTGAGGGCTAAAGTTTAAGATAATTCTTATGGCATTGCACACGGTTAGTGTGAACCAGAGTGACTTGACACAACAATGGGCCAAGCAACGGAAATGGACACAGGACGTCTTATTTAATGAAAGGGGTTGCAGTCTGCCGTGAAGCATTCATCTATGTATACGGGTAAGAGTCTAGCTACAGTTTCAGTTATTATACATTTTGAATTTTGTCACCTTACTGTTAGCTAGCTAGCTGACATTAGATGGCTAGCTTGCTAACCACCCAGCTAACGTTATGTTTATGATGTGTGTAGTAATGTTATCTCAAAATGCCATTTCGCATTGCTAGTTATAGCCTAATGTTAGCTAGCTAACTAGCTAACGTTGAACCTATTTGGTTAACTTTAGCTAGCTATGATAATCGGTTTGTATTGCTAGTACTCTATGGATTAGGATTATGATTCATTGTTTAGCTAGCTACATGTCTAAACAAAACACCCCAAGTTCAAGCTTACTGTTAGCTAGCTAGCTGACATTAGATGGCTGGCTCGCTCGCTAGCTAACATTATGTTTATGATCTGTGTGTAGTAATGTTTTTTCAGAATGCCATTTCGCATTGCTAATTATATCCTAATGTTAGCTAGCAAACTAGCTAACATTGAACCTATTTGGTTAACTTTAACTAGCTATGACAATTGGCTTCTATGGCTTGTACTCTATGGATTAAGATTATGGTTCATTGTTTAGCTAGCATGTCTAAACAAGACTCCATTTCGTCAGATGATTACATGACCCATCAAGTTAGCCAGGTGTGTCTGATGGTGATTACGACTATCTATGTATAATAATGCCAAAATATTTGTACCTGGAATTTGTCTTTCAGCATCAGAAGAACACGCTTGACTCTCCTCCACCAGTCACACAAGGAGAGTGGTCTAAGGCTTCCCATCAAAAAGAGAGCTAGCCCAAGCAAGCACAGGTTACACCTGAATCATGAGGACTTGCAGCGAGTGGTGAACTTCATCAACAACTACGCAGAGGATAATGCAATAGTATTACCAGGATGCCACCCAGGACATGAACACTTTGGTGGAAAGCTGCTGCCATCCCATTGTGACAAAAGCAGCAGTTTTGCGTCTCCACAAGGAATCGATGACAACACTTGGTAGGTAAAGCATAAACACGTTTTGATTATTTAATTGACCAATGTGATTGGCACTACTTTTATTGATCTCATATTATTTCTGTATTTTCCAGAGGTACGTGTAGACGGGCTATGTGTTATCATTCTAACTTCCAGTTTCCAAGATGATGTTTCGGTATGCAGTGCTGCTGCTCTGCACATTTGTAAGTAAGTGAAACTTACCTGATAATGATGCATTAAAAAATGCATCAACGTTTTACATTACATTTTCTTTTCATTAACTTACCTTGATGTTATTTTGTTGTTTGCAGGTGCACTATCCTTCTGACCCTATGCAGCAAAGTCCCATCTACTTTTTAACTCCTCGCACGTGTGGCTTGTTTGAGGTCTGCTGTGAAGGAATATAACAAGTCAACCACTTGATTGATGAAGGCATGTCATCAAGCAAAGGCAGCAGCGCAGTTATCAACTACATGCACCAGTTCTTCACCAACAAAGGATTTGGGGAAACGTGTGGACCTGAATTGTGATAACTGCATATAACGGCCTCATCTATCACTGATATTGTTATTGATATTTTATTGTACATACTGTATATTATTTTCTTTATATTGACACTATCTGTTTCTGATTTTGCTACTATGCAAGTAACCATTTGGCTGTGCCGTTTACACCTTCTGTAGAGACCCATCCACGTAGCAATATGTGGATGAGATTTATTGCATTTCTTTCACATGACGCATCAATTTAGACAGGTGTGTCTGGGTAAGCGTCATCTAATATTTTTATCTGGACACTTTCTGTTTACCTGGAATTGTTCCTTATTGTAGGCTACTACTTTTACCACTTTTAGTCTTAATCTTACTACACTACTCAGTGTTTAGCACATGACCTCACATGTGAATCGTTAAAGAGATGGGTGACGCTGGCTTAAGAGGGTGAAGAAATGGTGCATGAATGTGTTTAGACAAAGGAGAGCTCTCCAGTAGGTACCAAAACATTAAAATGCCATTTTCTCAAAAGTGAGTATTGAAGTTTATCAACTTTAAAAGCAAAACTACTTTCCCATTGTTCCTCAAATGCAGTGTATGATGCAGTGCCATTCCAAATTATTCATTCCCCCTTGGATTTTTTCCTATTGTGTTGCATTACAACTATAATTTACAAAGATTTTTATTTGGATTTCATATACTGGACGTACACAAAATAGTCCAATTTGGTGAAGTGAAATTTAAAAAAAATAACTTATTTCAAAAACTAAAATTAAAAAAGGGAAAAGTGGTCAGACTATAAATGTGCTGCAGATGACAGTCCCCCCAGTTCTCTCTTTGCCGAAGCCATGAGGGCACGTTTCAGTGCCCAACAGGTCATAGATCTGATTTTTTCAGATGTCCAGGAGGAATAGGAGAACAATGATTTTGAGGAGGAGGTATCTGTGAACAGTGATCGTGAGGACAGGAAGCCAGCCATCATCCTGGACTACAACCACAACAAAGGAGGCGTGGACAACCTGAACAAAGTGATTGGAACTTACAGCTGCAGGATGTTGACTGCCAGCTGGCCCCTGGTCAGCTTCCATAACATCATTGATGTGTCCTCTTACAATGTCTTCGTGATATAGAACAAGATCAACCCTACCTGGATGCCTGACCAGCAGATCAAGAGGAGGATGTTCCTGGAGCAGCTGGGAAAGGTACTTGTAACCCCATACATTCAAAGAAGGGAGTGCCTCCCCTTCATAGCATCCTCTGCAGCTCTTGTGAAAGCTGTTCAGGGGGCTGAATCTTTTCCTGATCCACCTGAGGCTGCAGCTGGGTCAGGCAAGAGGATGAGATGCCAATTATGTCCCCCAAAGAAGGACTGTAAAACAAGTACTATGTGCTTGTACATGTGAGAAATGCGCGCACACATACTGTCCTAATCTGCTAATTAGAGTTGATTGATTTATGTTCGTCACGTTTTGTATCTTATCTTATTTTATTCTTATTTGTTGTTGTTTACACACCTTATGGGTATGGGCAATGGTTAAACAAATGGGGGAAGACTAGTATTTTGTAGTTGAATTCCTTATTGTACTGTATATAAGAATATATCACTATCTTGCCCAAAAAAGTTGAAGACTGTTATTGTTTCCCTTCAATAAAATGCATTCAAAACTACTTCTGCATATTTCTGCTACTTTCTTAGGCTATACAAGTGCTGCCACTTGCTAAAAAATATATGTTTACATCTATGCAGTACCTTTAATAATAATATGTATCACAAATCCGACTGTGATTGGGAGTCCCATAGGGCGGCGCACAATTGGCCCAGCGTTTCTCTCCCTCTAAAAGCCTTTATTCAGATTACAATCGCTCAGTTTTTTGTTTTTTGGAAATACAAAATATATCCAAAATATCATTATATATTATCAAGTTGATGACACCTACATAAAGCTGAGTGACTCACTCATTCATGGCTTTGGATCAAAATAAGTACCAACATTCTTTCTGATAGTCTTTAATAAAGAAATGTTTTGGTTATCCTGACCTGGATGGGGCCTCCCCAGTGGCGCAGCTGTCTAAATGCAAAATTTCAGAAAATGATGTCATGGCTTAGAAGCTTCTGATAGGCTAATTGACATCATTTGAGTCAATTGGAGGTGTACCAGTGGATGTATTTCAAGGCCTACTTTGAAACTCAGTACCTCTTTGCTTGACATCATGGGAAAATCAAAAGAAATCAGCCAAGACCTCATAAAAAAAATTGTAGGCCTCCACAAGTCTGGTTCATCCTTGGGAGCAATTTCCAACCGTTCATCTGTTCATCTGTACAAACAATAGTACGCAAGTTTAAACACCATGGGACCACACAGCCGTCATCCCGCTCAGGAAGGAAACTCGTTCTGTCTCCTAGAGATGAATGTACTTTGGTGCGAAAAGTGCAAATAAATCCCAGAACAACAGCAAAGGACCTTGTGAAGATTTTGGAGTAAACAGGTACAAAAGTATCTATATCCACAGTAAAACAAGTCCTATATCAACAAAACCTGACATGCCACTCATCAAGGAAGAAGCCACTGTTCCAAAACCTCCATAAAAAAGCCAGACTACCGTTTGCAACTGCACATGAGGACAAAGCTCGTACTTTTTGGAGAAATGTCCTTTGGTCTGATGAAACAAAAATAGAACTGTTTGGCCATAATGACCATTGTTCTGTTTGGAGGAAAAAGGGGGATGCTTGCAAGCCGAAGAACACCATCCCAACCGTGAAGCACGGGGTGGCAGCATCATGTTGTGGGGGTGCTTTGCTGCAGTAGGTACTGGTGCACTTCACAAAATAAATGGCATCGTGAGGTAGTAAATTGCTGTGGATATATTGAAGCAACATCTCAAGACGTCAGTCAGGCAGGAAGTTAAAGCTTGGTCGCAAATGGGTCTTCCAAATGGACAATGACCCCAAGCACACTTCCAAAGTTGTGGCAAAATGGCTGAAGGACAACAAAGTCAAGGTATTGGAGTGGCCATCACAAACCCCTGACATCAATCCCATAGAAAATGTGTGGGCAGAACTGAAAAGACGTGTGCGAGCAAGGAGGCCTACAAACCTGACTCAGTTACAACAGCTCTGTCATGAGGAATGGGCCAAAATTCACCCAACTTTTGTGGGACGCTTGTGGAAGGCTACCCGAAACGTTTGACCCAAGTTAAACAATTTAAAGGCAATGCTACCAACTACTAATTGAGAACGTAAACTTCTGACACACTGGGAATGTGATGAAAGAAATAAAAGCTGAAATAAATAATTATCTCATTCTGACATTTCACATTCTTAAAATAAAGTGGTGATCCTAACTGACCTAAAACAGGGAATTTTTACTAGGATTAAGTTTAAAGGGCCAAGGTGTATGTAAACTTCCGACTTCAGCTGTACTATGTTCTTACTAAAAAAAAAAAAACTAAATTCTCTATTACAGCCACTATTGAAGGCTATCAAATGCTTCTCAAAAATGTCCTCTGGTGGTCAAACTAGCACTAACTAGCATTAATGGTACCAGTGGTTTGCACTTAAATAACGTGCCATATAATTCTGCCTTACCACGGAAGCTGTCCTGCAGTACTCTGCAGCTTTTAAAGGACGAACCACTGTACTACAGGCAATGTGATGATAGAACTTTGGTAATGTTTTCCTCAAATTTGCTTTGTTGAAATCCTCAGCTACAAAATGTCCAGTGTAGTTCCTTAAGGGCCGTTGTGGTATCAGCTTGAGTTGGAATATACACGGCTGTGACTTTAACCAAAGATAATTATCTTGGGAGGTAACATGGTTGGCATTTAAGGCATTCTAGTTCGTGTGAACAAAACTACTTGAGTTCCTGTACGTTATCACAATCACACCATGAGTAGTTAATCATGAAACATGCACCTCTGCCTTTCTTCTTACTGGAGAGTTCTTTATTCCTGTCTGCACAATGTATTGAGAACCCAGCTGGCTGTATGGACAGGGACAGTATATCCGGAGAGAGCCATGATTCCGTGAAACAGAGTATGTTACAGTGCCTTATGTCTCTGGAAGGAGATCCTCGCTCTGAGCTCGTCTACTTTATTGTCCAGGGACTGAACCTTGGCGAGTAATATACTCTGAAGCGGTGGATGGTGTTTGCCTCCTGAGTCGGACTAGAAGTCCACTCTGAATACCTATTCTCCGCCGGTGGGGTCTTGGCGCAGCCTCTGTGATAAGTTCAATTTCGCAGAGGGGGGGGGGGGGGGGGTACGAACAAAGGATCCAATTCAGGAAAGTCTTATTTCTGGTTGTAATGCTGGTGAGTTACCGCCGCTCTGATATCCAGCAGTTTTTTCCGGCTGTATGTAATAACACAAAAAAAAACATTCTGGGCTAATAATTTAAGAAATAACACACAAAAAAACGAAATACTACAAAGTTGCTTAGGAGCTAGAAGCAGAGCTGCCATGTCTGTCGGCGCCATTTTGGAGCACAGCTCATTCCAGTTCAGATAATTGAAGCTCTGTGCATATTGTCAGTATAAAGTGCAGTTTGCCAGTACTACAGAGACATTGACTATGGTAGTACCAGTTTCAAGCATAGCTGCTTTTTAGGCATTAGGATGCTTGGAGATGAAACTATGAAAAATCAAGTATCCTAGCAATGAGAATTTGAGAGCAAAAAGCTAATGTTTATTTTTTAAATTGTAGTGGTAAAAAATCTTTGATTATTCATAATTGTTTATTTTATAAAGTGTGTGGTATTTTTTATACATTTGATCAGTTTTTGATATGGAACCTTGTATTGTACTGTGAAACTGCTTGAGGTGTTAATTCCATTTGTCAACCAGCCTTTTTAGCTTGTCCTTTAATCCATGATGCCTTTGTTTTATGGTCTTTGATAACATTTGATCTAATTTGTTGAAATTATCGTTTTTTCATTTATTGTTTTAAGTGTGTTCAATTTAATATTGGAACTTTAATTGATTGTATGAATATAGATTCCATTAACTTTATAATTATTATTTATTTATTTTTTAATGTATGAACTAGGTTATAGGCCTGTTGAGCTGATCTGGGGTGTGATATGAGGAAAATAGACAAGGTGTTAGAGGCATGTGTACAGATCCTTGACCTTCCGGAGCCGACTGGTCAAGCTTTGTTTTTAATTCTGACTTCTCTGTACTGAGCTTCTACTTCTGATCATTAAAGATATTCTGACTTGCAAGTACACACTCGGAAACAGGCCATTTTACCAGTGGTGGAAAAAGTACTCATTAGTCATACTTGAGTAAAAGGAAAGATACCTTAATAGAAAATGACTCAAGTAAAAGTGAGTCACCCAGTAAATACTGCTTGAGTAAAAGTCTAAGTATTTGGTTTTAAATATACTTAAGTATCAAAAGTAAATGGAATTGCTAAAATGTACTTCAGAACCGAAAGTAAATGTATAAATTATTTCAAATTCCTTATATTAAACCAGACTGTCCGATTATTTTATTTTTATTGATGATAGCCAGGGCCACACCAACACTCAGACATAATTTACAAACAAAGCATTTGTGTTTAGTGAGTCCGCCAGATCAGAGGCAGTAGGGATGAGCAGGGAAGGTTCTCTTGAGAAGTGTGTGAATTGGACAATTTTCTTGTCAAAATGTAACGAATACTTTTATGTGTCAGTGATAATAAATGGAGTAAAATGTAGATTATTTTCTTTAGGAATGTAGTGAATTACAAGTTGCCAAAAATAAAAAATAGTGAAGTACAGATACCCCAAAACCTACTTTAAAGTATTTTTACTTACTTTACACCACTGCATTTTACACAGTGTTACAGTTGGTTGTTTTCAGGCACTTGCACACACTGTCCCCTTCCCAGATGTCGGATCTGGGTTGCATTACCGAATTACCCCCTCAAGGTCTTGCCTCACGCAATCACATGGGTAACAGTAGCCTCAATGCACAGAGAGACAGAGGTGAGCGAGAGATGCCGAGACAGGAGCCTCATTCACCCACTGCATTCGGCACAGAGTGGGATTGTATGTGTTGATATACTGTTTCACAGACATAATATCTTAGAAAACGCTATCAGCATCCGGGGCCTTGTTCGGAGGTGGACAAATACCCTGTCGGTCAGCTTTTCTCTTCCGGCAGTGCACTAGGTAATTACCTCGCTGTATTTGGTTGGTGTTGGTGGAGTTTAGGTTAAGTTTCTTGTTAGCTACTCCGTCTGAGCTGGGTTTTCTTTCTCTCTATCAGCCTACTCCCAACACATGGAGAACCATATCAGCCCTCCCAGCTACCTGGGCCAGCCCCTTCCCCCTGAGGCCCCGTCAGGACACTACTCGCCAACCCCCAAGAGCATGCTGGGAGAAGAAGTCACCAGGTAAGGCTAATTCGGTGCCTCCCCATTCTGCGTGTGTGTGCGCATGTGCATTCAAGTTTTTTGCTGTCGCTCAGTAGTGTATGATGAAGGGGTAGAGAGGGCTGGAAGGGGGTGGAATGTTAGGATGGATGATCAATGGGGTATGGAAGGTGGATTGATGGAGGGAGGGAGGTTTGCAGAGGGGGATGGATGGAGGCAATAAGGAGGAAGGTTGGAGGGAAAGGCTTGGAGGAAGTGTGCGGCTAAACTCTAACCATAAACTTAACCAATCCCCTAACCATAGTCATGACCAATTAGGTAATTCAACATGGGTTTTCTAGTCAGTCATACCTCTTTAGTTTTCCCTGTGGGGGAATGGGTGACAGGGAGTCCCTGAGCGTTTTTCCCTCCTGGTACCATCCCCTCGGATAGACCAAAGCTCAGTCCGAAGCCAGTCTGACAGGACAACGATTTATTGAAAATGTCTACGAGGCCAGCCGGCCAAAATCTGCAGTCGTGTGCCACATTCCCCCGGCGAGAGTTCTGTCTCCTCCCCATCTCCCCACACTCTCCCTAGCTTTCTCCCTCCATCGCTTTCACTAGCTCACCATTCCTCTCTCGCTAGCTCTCTTTCTCGCTAACCAAGTTTCCATCCAGTTTTTATGCGAGTAGAGTCATATAAAAAATAATCACGACAGCTGTGATAGAAACAGGAAGGTTCGGTACAATTTTATAAATGCAGACGATTTGTTCATTCAACGTGGTGGGATCTTTTTGTGTCTGTAAATTAATAATGCTCAAAATAGCGGTGGAAACGCTTTGATGCGCAAAATATTGATATAATATCCATCATATCGAAGTAAACTTGGAGTAACGCGATATGGTGTATACAGTGGTTGTTAAACTAAAAGTTTTGCAATTATGCTCTGGGACTTTGGGTAATTTGTGGTTTAGTACTTTACCCTGCGTCACTACTTAATTGCTCCAGACCAGCGCAAGAAGGAGTTAGAGCACTGATTATGCTTTTGGGTCCCAAGGCTGCTACTGTGTCTATAACTGACAATGAATGGGTGACAGAAACCAAATAGAAACTGATAATTGTGCACTTAGACTACAATTAGGGTGTGGAAACGTTAGTATTATTAAGCCCTTACTATAGTACTCTAGCCAGCTCCCGACCGTTCATGTTGAAACAGCACCAGAGTGGCGCAGCGGTCTAAGACACTGCATCGGAGTGCAAATTGCTTTGCTACAGATACTGGTTTGATACCCGTGCCGGCCGTGACCGGGAGACACATGAGGCAATGGTGGGATTTTGGTTTCTCTCCTTCTAAAAACGGAAATAAATAAATAAAACTGGCTTTATTTACAAATTAGTAAGACTGTCTCACCCCATGTTCAAGAATGGCTATGTTGCCATGGCGCCGACAGAGATGGCCGCCTCGCTTCGTGTTCCTAGGAAACTATGCAGTTTTTTGTTTTTTTAGGTGTTATTTCTTACATTAGTACCCCAGGTCATCTTAGGTTTCATTACATACAGTCGAGAAGAACTACTGAATATAAGATCAGCGTCAACTCACCATCAGTACAACCAAGAATATGATTTTCGCAAAGCGGATCCTGTGTTCTGCCTTTCAACCAGGACAACGGAATGGATCCCAGCCGGCGACCCAAAAAAACGACTCCGTAAAAGAGGGAAACGAGGCGGTCTTCTGGTCAGACTCCGGAGACGGGCACATCGTGCACCACTCCCTAGCATTCTTCTCGCCAATGTCCAGTCTCTTGACAACAAGGTTGATGAAATCCGAGCAAGGGTAGCATTCCAGAGGGACATCAGAGACTGTAACGTTCTTTGCTTCACGGAAACATGGCTCACTGGAGAGACGCTATCGGCGGCGGTGCAGCCAGCGGGCTTCTCCACGCATCGCGCCGACAGAAACAAACATCTTTCTGGTAAGAAGAGGGGCGGGGGCGTATGCCTTATGGCTAACGAGACGTGGTGTGATCACAGAAACATACAGGAACTCAAATCCTTCTGTTCACCTGATTTAGAATTCCTCACAATCAAATGTCGACCGCATTATCTACCAAGAGAATTCTCTTTGATTATAATCACAGCCGTATATATTCCCCCCCAAGCAGACACATCGATGGCTCTGAACGAACTTTATTTGACTCTTTGCCATAAATCCTGAGGCTGCATTCATTGTAGCTGGGTATTTTAACAAGGTTAATCTGAAAACAAGACTCCCTAAATTGTATCAGCATATCGATTGCGCAACCAGGGCTGGAAAAACCTTGGATCATTGTTATTCTAACTTACGCAACGCATATAAGGCCCTGCCCCGCTCTCCTTTCGGAAAAGCTGACCACGACTCCATTTTGCTGATCCCTGCCTACAGACAGAAACTAAAACAAGAAGCTTCCACGCTGATTCCACACTCCAAGACTGCTTCCATCACGTGGACTGGGATATGTTTCGTATTGCGTCAGATAACAACATTGACGAATACGCTGATTCGGTGTGCGAGTTCATTAGAACGTGCGTTGAAGATGTCATTCCCATAGCAACGATTAAAACATTCCCTAACCAGAAACCGTGGATTGATGGCAGCATTCGCGTGAAACTGAAAGCGCGAACCACTGCTTTTAATCAGGGCAAGGTGACCGGTAACATGACCGAATACAAACAGTGCAGCTATTCCCTCCGCAAGGCTATCAAACAAGCTAAGCGTCAGTATAGAGACAAAGTAGAATCTCAATTCAACGGCTCAGACACAAGAGGTATGTGGCAGGGTCTACAGTCAATCACAGACTACAAGAAGAAAACCAGCCCAGTCACGGACCAGGACGTCTTGCTCCCAGGCAGACTAAATCACTTTTTTGCCCGCTTTGAGGACAATACAGTGCCACTGACACGGCCTGCAACGAAAACATGCGGACTCTCCTTCACTGCAGCCGAGGTGAGTAAAACATTTAAACGTGTTAACCCTCGCAAAGCTGCAGTCCCAGACGGCATCCCCAGCCGCGCCCTCAGAGCATGCGCAGACCAGCTGGCCGGTGTGTTTACGGACATATTCAATCAATCCCTATACCAGTCTGCTGTTCCCACATGCTTCAAGAGGGCCACCATTGTTCCTGTTCCCAAGAAAGCTAAGGTAACTGAGCTAAAAGACTACCGCCCCGTAGCACTCACTTCCGTCATCATGAAGTGCTTTGAGAGACTAGTCAAGGACCATATCACCTCCACCCTACCTGACACCCTAGACCCACTCCAATTTGCTTACCGCCCAAATAGGTCCACAGACGATGCAATCTCAACCACACTGCACACTGCCCTAACCCATCTGGACAAGGGGAATACCTATGTGAGAATGCTGTTCATCGACTACAGCTCGGCATTCAACACCATAGTACCCTCCAAGCTCGTCATCAAGCTCGAGACCCTGGGTCTCGACCCCGCCCTGTGCAACTGGGTACTGGACTTCCTGGCGGGCCGCCCCCAGGTGGTGAGGGTAGGCAACAACATCTCCACCCCGCTGATCCTCAACACTGGGGCCCCACAAGGGTGCGTTCTGAGCCCTCTCCTGTATTCCCTGTTCACCCACGACTGCAATGGCCACGCACGCCTCCAACTCAATCATCAAGTTTGCGGACGACACAACAGTGGTAGGCTTGATTACCAACAATGACGAGACGGCCTACAGGGAGGAGGTGAGGGCCCTCGGAGTGTGGTGTCAGGAAAATAACCTCACACTCAACGTCAACAAAACTAAGGAGATGATTGTGGACTTCAGGAAACAGCAGAGGGAACACCCCCCTATCCACATCGATGGAACAGTAGTGGAGAGGGTAGTAAGTTTTAAGTTCCTCGGCATACACATCACAGACAAACTGAATTGGTCCACTCACACAGACAGCATCGTGAAGAAGGCGCAGCAGCGCCTCTTCAACCTCAGGAGGCTGAAGAAATTCGGCTTGTCACCAAAAGCACTCACAAACTTCTACAGAGGCATAATCGAGAGCATCCTGTCGGGCTGTATCACCGCCTGGTACGGCAACTGCTCCGCCCACAACCGTAAGGCTCTCCAGAGGGTAGTGAGGTCTGCACAACGCATCACCGGGGGCAAACTACCTGCCCTCCAGGACACCTACACCACCCGATGTTACAGGAAGGCCATAAAGATCATCAAGGACAACAACCACCCGAGCCACTGCCTGTTCACCCTGCTATCATCCAGAAGGCGAGGTCAGTACAGGTGCATCAAACAGGGACCGAGGGACTGAAAAACAGCTTCTATCTCAAGGCCATTAAACAGCCACCACTAACATTGAGTGGCTGCTGCCAACACACTGACTCAACTCCAGCCACTTTAATAATGGGAATTGATGGGAAATGTAAAATATATCACTAGCCACTTTAAACAATGCTACCTAATATAATGTTTACATACCCTACATTATTCATCTCATATGTATACGTATATACTGTACTCTATATCATCTACTGCATCCTTATGTAATACATGTATCACTAGCCACTTTAACTATGCCACTTTGTTTACATACTCATCTCATATGTATATACTGTACTCGATACCATCTACTGTATCTTGCCTATGCTGCTCTGTACCATCACTCATCCATATATCTTTATGTACATATTCTTTATCCCCTTACACTTGTGTGTATGAGAAAGTAGTTTTGGAATTGTTAGTTAGATTACTTGTTGGTTATTACTGCATTGTCGGAACTAGAAGCACAAGCAT